>NW_028234251.1:0-44266 GCF_037954235.1 Aulostomus chinensis
CATAAACTTGAAGTTACAGCTTGATTTCAGTGAGTTTTCATCAAAATACAGGAGTTCTGCATGAAGTGTTCATTTTGGCCTTCTCTCGCTGAGAAAACACTATTTGTGACCTGTGATACAAAAATGCCATAACTTTTGTTCAAAGTGAGTTTTTCAGTCAAGTTTCAACCTGAAAGCATAGAAAGATGCATAAACTTGAAGTTAAAGCTTGATTTCAGTGAGTTTTCATCAAAATACAGGAGTTCTGCATGAAGTGTTCATTTTGGCCTTCTCTCGCTGAGAAAACGCTATTTGTGACCTGTGATACAAAAATGCCATAACTTTTGTTCAAAGTGAGTTTTCAGTCAAGTTTCATCCTGAAAGCATAGAAAGATGCATGAACTTGAAGTTACAGCTTGATTTCAGTGAGTTTTCATCAAAATACAGGAGTTCTGCATGAAGTGTTCATTTTGGCCTTCTCTCGCTGAGAAAACACTATTTGTGACCTGTGATACAAAAATGCCATAACTTTTGTTCCAAGTGAGTTTTCAGTCAAGTTTCAACCTGAAAGCATAGAAAGATGCATAAACTTGAAGTTACAGCTTGATTTCAGTGAGTTTTCATCAAAATACAGGAGTTCTGCATGAAGTGTTCATTTTGGCCTTCTCTCGCTGAGAAAACACTATTTGTGACCTGTGATACAAAAATGCCATAACTTTTGTTCAAAGTGAGTTTTCAGTCACGTTTCAACCTGAAACCATAGAAAGATGCATAAACTTGAAGTTACAGCTTGATTTCAGTGAGTTTTCATCAAAATACAGGAGTTCTGCATGAAGTGTTCATTTTGGCCTTCTCTCGCTGAGAAAACACTATTTGTGACCTGTGATACAAAAATGCCATAACTTTTGTTCAAAGTGAGTTTTCAGTCAAGTTTCAACCTGAAAGCATAGAAAGATGCATAAACTTGAAGTTACAGCTTGATTTCAGTGAGTTTTCATCAAAATACAGGAGTTCTGCATGAAGTGTTCATTTTGGCCTTCTCTCGCTGAGAAAACACTATTTGTGACCTGTGATACAAAAATGCCATAACTTTTGTTCCAAGTGAGTTTTCAGTCAAGTTTAAACCTGAAAGCATAGAAAGATGCATAAACTTGAAGTTACAGCTTGATTTCAGTGAGTTTTCATCAAAATACAGGAGTTCTGCATGAAGTGTTCATTTTGGCCTTCTCTCGCTGAGAAAAACACTATTTGTGACCTGTGATACAAAAATGCCATAACTTTTCTTCAAAGTGAGTTTTCAGTCAAGTTTCATCCTGAAAGCATAGAAAGATGCATAAACTTGAAGTTACAGCTTGATTTCAGTGAGTTTTCATCAAAATACAGGAGTTCTGCATGAAGTGTTCATTTTGGCCTTCTCTCGCTGAGAAAACACTATTTGTGACCTGTGATACAAAAATGCCATAACTTTTGTTCAAAGTGAGTTTTCAGTCAAGTTTCAACCTGAAAAGCATAGAAAGATGCATAAACTTGAAGTTACAGCTTGATTTCAGTGAGTTTTCATCAAAATACAGGAGTTCTGCATGAAGTGTTCATTTTGGCCTTCTCTCGCTGAGAAAACACTATTTGTGACCTGTGATACAAAAATGCCATAACTTTTGTTCCAAGTGAGTTTTCAGTCAAGTTTCAACCTGAAAGCATAGAAAGATGCATAAACTTGAAGTTACAGCTTGATTTCAGTGAGTTTTCATCAAAATACAGGAGTTCTGCATGAAGTGTTCATTTTGGCCTTCTCTCGCTGAGAAAACACTATTTGTGACCTGTGATACAAAAATGCCATAACTTTTGTTCAAAGTGAGTTTTCAGTCAAGTTTCATCCTGAAAGCATAGAAAGATGCATAAACTTGAAGTTACAGCTTGATTTCAGTGAGTTTTTCATCAAAATACAGGAGTTCTGCATGAAGTGTTCATTTTGGCCTTCTCTCGCTGAGAAAACACTATTTGTGACCTGTGATACAAAAATGCCATAACTTTTGTTCAAAGTGAGTTTTCAGTCAAGTTTCAACCTGAAAGCATAGAAAGTTGTATAAACTTGAAGTTAAAGCTTGATTTCAGTGAGTTTTCATCAAAATACAGGAGTTCTGCATGAAGTGTTCATTTTGGCCTTCTCTCGCTGAGAAAACACTATTTGTGACCTGTGATACAAAAATGCCATAACTTTTGTTCCAAGTGAGTTTTCAGTCAAGTTTCAACCTGAAAGCATAGAAAGATGCATAAACTTGAAGTTACAGCTTGATTTCAGTGAGTTTTCATCAAAATACAGGAGTTCTGCATGAAGTGTTCATTTTGGCCTTCTCTCGCTGAGAAAAAACTATTTGTGACCTGTGATACAAAAATGCCATAACTTTTCTTCAAAGTGAGTTTTCAGTCAAGTTTCCTCCTGAAAGCATAGAAAGATGCATAAACTTGAAGTTACAGCTTGATTTCAGTGAGTTTTCATCAAAATACAGGAGTTCTGCATGAAGTGTTCATTTTGGCCTTCTCTCGCTGAGAAAACGCTATTTGTGACCTGCGACACAAAAATGCCATAACTTTTGTTCAAAGTGAGTTTTCAGTCAAGTTTCAACCTGAAAACATAGAAAGATGCATAAACTTGAAGTTACAGCTTGATTTCAGTGAGTTTTCATCAAAATACAGGAGTTCTGCATGAAGTGTTCATTTTGGCCTTCTCTCGCTGAGAAAACACTATTTGTGACCTGTGATACAAAAATGCCATAACTTTTGTTCCAAGTGAGTTTTCAGTCAAGTTTCAACCTGAAAGCATAGAAAGATGCATAAACTTGAAGTTACAGCTTGATTTCAGTGAGTTTTCATCAAAATACAGGAGTTCTGCATGAAGTGTTCATTTTGGCCTTCTCTCGCTGAGAAAACACTATTTGTGACCTGTGATACAAAAATGCCATAACTTTTGTTCAAAAAGTGAGTTTTCAGTCAAGTTTCATCCTGAAAGCATAGAAAGATGCATAAACTTGAAGTTACAGCTTGATTTCAGTGAGTTTTCATCAAAATACAGGAGTTCTGCATGAAGTGTTCATTTTGGCCTTCTCTCGCTGAGAAAACGCTATTTGTGACCTGCGACACAAAAAAGCCATAACTTTTGTTCAAAGTGAGTTTTCATTCAAGTTTCAACCTGAAAGCATAGAAAGATGCATAAACTTGAAGTTACAGCTTGATTTCAGTGAGTTTTCATCAAAATACAGGAGTTCTGCATGAAGTGTTCATTTTGGCCTTCTCTCGCTGAGAAAACACTATTTGTGACCTGTGATACAAAATGCCATAACTTTTGTTCCAAGTGAGTTTTCAGTCAAGTTTCAACCTGAAAGCATAGAAAGATGCATAAACTTGAAGTTACAGCTTGATTTCAGTGAGTTTTCATCAAAATACAGGAGTTCTGCATGAAGTGTTCATTTTGGCCTTCTCTCGCTGAGAAAACACTATTTGTGACCTGTGATAAAAAAATGCCATAACTTTTCTTCAAAGTGAGTTTTCAGTCAAGTTTCATCCTGAAAGCATAGAAAGATGCATAAACTTGAAGTTACAGCTTGATTTCAGTGAGTTTTCATCAAAATACAGGAGTTCTGCATGAAGTGTTCATTTTGGCCTTCTCTCGCTGAGAAAACGCTATTTGTGACCTGCGACACAAAAATGCCATAACTTTTGTTCAAAGTGAGTTTTCAGTCAAGTTTCAACCTGAAAGCATAGAAAGATGCATAAACTTGAAGTTACAGCTTGATTTCAGTGAGTTTTCATCAAAATACAGGAGTTCTGCATGAAGTGTTCATTTTGGCCTTCTCTCGCTGAGAAAACACTATTTGTGACCTGTGATACAAAAATGCCATAACTTTTGTTCCAAGTGAGTTTTCAGTCAAGTTTCAACCTGAAAGCATAGAAAGATGCATAAACTTGAAGTTACAGCTTGATTTCAGTGAGTTTTCATCAAAATACAGGAGTTCTGCATGAAGTGTTCATTTTGGCCTTCTCTCGCTGAGAAAACACTATTTGTGACCTGTGATACAAAAATGCCATAACTTTTGTTCAAAGTGAGTTTTCAGTCAAGTTTCATCCTGAAAGCATAGAAAGATGCATAAACTTGAAGTTACAGCTTGATTTCAGTGAGTTTTCATCAAAATACAGGAGTTCTGCATGAAGTGTTCATTTTGGCCTTCTCTCGCTGAGAAAACACTATTTGTGACCTGTGATACAAAAATGCCATAACTTTTGTTCAAAGTGAGTTTTCAGTCAAGTTTCAACCTGAAAGCATAGAAAGATGCATAAACTTGAAGTTACAGCTTGATTTCAGTGAGTTTTCATCAAAATACAGGAGTTCTGCATGAAGTGTTCATTTTGGCCTTCTCTCGCTGAGAAAACACTATTTGTGACCTGTGATACAAAAATGCCATAACTTTTGTTCCAAGTGAGTTTTCAGTCAAGTTTCAACCTGAAAGCATAGAAAGATGCATAAACTTGAAGTTACAGCTTGATTTCAGTGAGTTTTCATCAAAATACAGGAGTTCTGCATGAAGTGTTCATTTTGGCCTTCTCTCGCTGAGAAAAAACTATTTGTGACCTGTGATACAAAAATGCCATAACTTTTCTTCAAAGTGAGTTTTCAGTCAAGTTTCATCCTGAAAGCATAGAAAGATGCATAAACTTGAAGTTACAGCTTTATTTCAGTGAGTTTTCATCAAAATACAGGAGTTCTGCATGAAGTGTTCATTTTGGCCTTCTCTCGCTGAGAAAACGCTATTTGTGACCTGCGACACAAAAATGCCATAACTTTTGTTCAAAGTGAGTTTTCAGTCAAGTTTCAACCTGAAAGCATAGAAAGATGCATAAACTTGAAGTTACAGCTTGATTTCAGTGAGTTTTCATCAAAATACAGGAGTTCTGCATGAAGTGTTCATTTTGGCCTTCTCTCGCTGAGAAAACACTATTTGTGACCTGTGATACAAAAATGCCATAACTTTTGTTCCAAGTGAGTTTTCAGTCAAGTTTCAACCTGAAAGCATAGAAAGATGCATAAACTTGAAGTTACAGCTTGATTTCAGTGAGTTTTCATCAAAATACAGGAGTTCTGCATGAAGTGTTCATTTTGGCCTTCTCTCGCTGAGAAAACACTATTTGTGACCTGTGATACAAAAATGCCATAACTTTTGTTCAAAGTGAGTTTTCAGTCAAGTTTCATCCTGAAAGCATAGAAAGATGCATAAACTTGAAGTTACATCTTGATTTCAGTGAGTTTTCATCAAAATACAGGAGTTCTGCATGAAGTGTTCATTTTGGCCTTCTCTCGCTGAGAAAACGCTATTTGTGACCTGCGACACAAAAATGCCATAACTTTTGTTCAAAGTGAGTTTTCAGTCAAGTTTCAACCTGAAAACATAGAAAGATGCATAAACTTGAAGTTACAGCTTGATTTCAGTGAGTTTTCATCAAAATACAGGAGTTCTCTATGAAGTGTTCATTTTGGCCTTCTCCCGCTGAGAAAACACTATTTGTGACCTGTGATACAAAAATGCCATAACTTTTTTTCCAAGTGAGTTTTCAGTCAAGTTTCAACCTGAAAGCATAGAAAGATGCATAAACTTGAAGTTACAGCTTGATTTCAGTGAGTTTTCATCAAAATACAGGAGTTCTGCATGAAGTGTTCATTTTGGCCTTCTCTCGCTGAGAAAACACTATTTGTGACCTGTGATACAAAAATGCCATAACTTTTGTTCAAAGTGAGTTTTCAGTCAAGTTTCATCCTGAAAGCATAGAAAGATGCATAAACTTGAAGTTACAGCTTGATTTCAGTGAGTTTTTATCAAAATACAGGAGTTCTGCATGAAGTGTTCATTTTGGCCTTCTCTCGCTGAGAAAACGCTATTTGTGACCTGCGACACAAAAAAGCCATAACTTTTGTTCAAAGTGAGTTTTCATTCAAGTTTAACCCTGAAAGCATAGAAAGATGCATAAACTTGAAGTTACAGCTTGATTTCAGTGAGTTTTCATCAAAATACAGGAGTTCTGCATGAAGTGTTCATTTTGGCCTTCTCTCGCTCAGAAAACACTATTTGTGACCTGTGATACAAAAATGCCATAACTTTTGTTCCAAGTGAGTTTTCAGTCAAGTTTCAACCTGAAAGCATAGAAAGATGCATAAACTTGAAGTTACAGCTTGATTTCAGTGAGTTTTCATCAAAATACAGGAGTTCTGCATGAAGTGTTCATTTTGGCCTTCTCTCGCTGAGAAAACACTATTTGTGACCTGTGATACAAAAATGCCATAACTTTTCTTCAAAGTGAGTTTTCAGTCAAGTTTCATCCTGAAAGCATAGAAAGATGCATAAACTTGAAGTTACAGCTTGATTTCAGTGAGTTTTCATCAAAATACAGGAGTTCTGCATGAAGTGTTCATTTTGGCCTTCTCTCGCTGAGAAAACGCTATTTGTGACCTGCGACACAAAAATGCCATAACTTTTGTTCAAAGTGAGTTTTCAGTCAAGTTTCAACCTGAAAGCATAGAAAGATGCATAAACTTGAAGTTACAGCTTGATTTCAGTGAGTTTTCATCAAAATACAGGAGTTCTGCATGAAGTGTTCATTTTGGCCTTCTCTCGCTGAGAAAACACTATTTGTGACCTGTGATACAAAAATGCCATAACTTTTGTTCCAAGTGAGTTTTCAGTCAAGTTTCAACCTGAAAGCATAGAAAGATGCATAAACTTGAAGTTACAGCTTGATTTCAGTGAGTTTTCATCAAAATACAGGAGTTCTGCATGAAGTGTTCATTTTGGCCTTCTCTCGCTGAGAAAACACTATTTGTGACCTGTGATACAAAAATGCCATAACTTTTCTTCAAAGTGAGTTTTCAGTCAAGTTTCTTCCTGAAAGCATAGAAAGATGCATAAACTTGAAGTTACAGCTTGATTTCAGTGAGTTTTCATCAAAATACAGGAGTTCTGCATGAAGTGTTCATTTTGGCCTTCTCTCGCTGAGAAAACACTATTTGTGACCTGTGATACAAAAATGCCATAACTTTTGTTCAAAGTGAGTTTTCAGTCAAGTTTCAACCTGAAAGCAAAGAAAGATGCATAAACTTGAAGTTACAGCTTCATTTCAGTGAGTTTTCATCAAAATACAGGAGTTCTGCATGAAGTGTTCATTTTGGCCTTCTCTCGCTGAGAAAAAACTATTTGTGACCTGTGATACAAAAATGCCATAACTTTTCTTCAAAGTGAGTTTTCAGTCAAGTTTCATCCTGAAAGCATAGAAAGATGCATAAACTTGAAGTTACAGCTTGATTTCAGTGAGTTTTCATCAAAATACAGGAGTTCTGCATGAAGTGTTCATTTTGGCCTTCTCTCGCTGAGAAAACGCTATTTGTGACCTGCGACACAAAAAAGCCATAACTTTTGTTCAAAGTGAGTTTTCATTCAAGTTTCAACCTGAAAGCATAGAAAGATGCATAAACTTGAAGTTACAGCTTGATTTCAGTGAGTTTTCATCAAAATACAGGAGTTCTGCATGAAGTGTTCATTTTGGCCTTCTCTCGCTGAGAAAACACTATTTGTGACCTGTGATACAAAAATGCCATAACTTTTGTTCCAAGTGAGTTTTCAGTCAAGTTTCAACCTGAAAGCATAGAAAGATGCATAAACTTGAAGTTACAGCTTGATTTCAGTGAGTTTTCATCAAAATACAGGAGTTCTGCATGAAGTGTTCATTTTGGCCTTCTCTCGCTGAGAAAACACTATTTGTGACCTGTGATAAAAAAATGCCATAACTTTTCTTCAAAGTGAGTTTTCAGTCAAGTTTCATCCTGAAAGCATAGAAAGATGCATAAACTTGAAGTTACAGCTTGATTTCAGTGAGTTTTCATCAAAATACAGGAGTTCTGCATGAAGTGTTCATTTTGGCCTTCTCTCGCTGAGAAAACGCTATTTGTGACCTGCGACACAAAAATGCCATAACTTTTGTTCAAAGTGAGTTTTCAGTCAAGTTTCAACCTGAAAGCATAGAAAGATGCATAAACTTGAAGTTACAGCTTGATTTCAGTGAGTTTTCATCAAAATACAGGAGTTCTGCATGAAGTGTTCATTTTGGCCTTCTCTCGCTGAGAAAACACTATTTGTGACCTGTGATACAAAAATGCCATAACTTTTGTTCCAAGTGAGTTTTCAGTCAAGTTTCAACCTGAAAGCATAGAAAGATGCATAAACTTGAAGTTACAGCTTGATTTCAGTGAGTTTTCATCAAAATACAGGAGTTCTGCATGAAGTGTTCATTTTGGCCTTCTCTCGCTGAGAAAACACTATTTGTGACCTGTGATACAAAAATGCCATAACTTTTGTTCAAAGTGAGTTTTCAGTCAAGTTTCATCCTGAAAGCATAGAAAGATGCATAAACTTGAAGTTACAGCTTGATTTCAGTGAGTTTTCATCAAAATACAGGAGTTCTGCATGAAGTGTTCATTTTGGCCTTCTCTCGCTGAGAAAACGCTATTTGTGACCTGCGACACAAAAAAGCCATAACTTTTGTTCAAAGTGAGTTTTCATTCAAGTTTCAACCTGAAAGCATAGAAAGATGCATAAACTTGAAGTTACAGCTTGATTTCAGTGAGTTTTCATCAAAATACAGGAGTTCTGCATGAAGTGTTCATTTTGGCCTTCTCTCGCTGAGAAAACACTATTTGTGACCTGTGATACAAAAATGCCATAACTTTTGTTCCAAGTGAGTTTTCAGTCAAGTTTCAACCTGAAAGCATAGAAAGATGCATAAACTTGAAGTTACAGCTTGATTTCAGTGAGTTTTCATCAAAATACAGGAGTTCTGCATGAAGTGTTCATTTTGGCCTTCTCTCGCTGAGAAAACACTATTTGTGACCTGTGATAAAAAAATGCCATAACTTTTCTTCAAAGTGAGTTTTCAGTCAAGTTTCATCCTGAAAGCATAGAAAGATGCATAAACTTGAAGTTACAGCTTGATTTCAGTGAGTTTTCATCAAAATACAGGAGTTCTGCATGAAGTGTTCATTTTGGCCTTCTCTCGCTGAGAAAACGCTATTTGTGACCTGCGACACAAAAATGCCATAACTTTTGTTCAAAGTGAGTTTTCAGTCAAGTTTCAACCTGAAAGCATAGAAAGATGCATAAACTTGAAGTTACAGCTTGATTTCAGTGAGTTTTCATCAAAATACAGGAGTTCTGCATGAAGTGTTCATTTTGGCCTTCTCTCGCTGAGAAAACACTATTTGTGACCTGTGATACAAAAATGCCATAACTTTTGTTCCAAGTGAGTTTTCAGTCAAGTTTCAACCTGAAAGCATAGAAAGATGCATAAACTTGAAGTTACAGCTTGATTTCAGTGAGTTTTCATCAAAATACAGGAGTTCTGCATGAAGTGTTCATTTTGGCCTTCTCTCGCTGAGAAAACACTATTTGTGACCTGTGATACAAAAATGCCATAACTTTTGTTCAAAGTGAGTTTTCAGTCAAGTTTCATCCTGAAAGCATAGAAAGATGCATAAACTTGAAGTTACAGCTTGATTTCAGTGAGTTTTCATCAAAATACAGGAGTTCTGCATGAAGTGTTCATTTTGGCCTTCTCTCGCTGAGAAAACACTATTTGTGACCTGTGATACAAAAATGCCATAACTTTTGTTCAAAGTGAGTTTTCAGTCAAGTTTCAACCTGAAAGCATAGAAAGATGCATAAACTTGAAGTTACAGCTTGATTTCAGTGAGTTTTCATCAAAATACAGGAGTTCTGCATGAAGTGTTCATTTTGGCCTTCTCTCGCTGAGAAAACACTATTTGTGACCTGTGATACAAAAATGCCATAACTTTTGTTCCAAGTGAGTTTTCAGTCAAGTTTCAACCTGAAAGCATAGAAAGATGCATAAACTTGAAGTTACAGCTTGATTTCAGTGAGTTTTCATCAAAATACAGGAGTTCTGCATGAAGTGTTCATTTTGGCCTTCTCTCGCTGAGAAAACACTATTTGTGACCTGTCATACAAAAATGCCATAACTTTTCTTCAAAGTGAGTTTTCAGTCAAGTTTCATCCTGAAAGCATAGAAAGATGCATAAACTTGAAGTTACAGCTTGATTTCAGTGAGTTTTCATCAAAATACAGGAGTTCTGCATGAAGTGTTCATTTTGGCCTTCTCTCGCTGAGAAAACGCTATTTGTGACCTGCGACACAAAAATGCCATAACTTTTGTTCAAAGTGAGTTTTCAGTCAAGTTTCAACCTGAAAGCATAGAAAGATGCATAAACTTGAAGTTACAGCTTGATTTCAGTGAGTTTTCATCAAAATACAGGAGTTCTGCATGAAGTGTTCATTTTGGCCTTCTCTCGCTGAGAAAACACTATTTGTGACCTGTGATACAAAAATGCCATAACTTTTGTTCCAAGTGAGTTTTCAGTCAAGTTTCAACCTGAAAGCATAGAAAGATGCATAAACTTGAAGTTACAGCTTGATTTCAGTGAGTTTTCATCAAAATACAGGAGTTCTGCATGAAGTGTTCATTTTGGCCTTCTCTCGCTGAGAAAACACTATTTGTGACCTGTGATACAAAAATGCCATAACTTTTGTTCAAAGTGAGTTTTCAGTCAAGTTTCAACCTGAAAGCATAGAAAGATGCATAAACTTGAAGTTAAAGCTTGATTTCAGTGAGTTTTCATCAAAATACAGGAGTTCTGCATGAAGTGTTCATTTTGGCCTTCTCTCGCTGAGAAAACACTATTTGTGACCTGTGATACAAAAATGCCATAACTTTTGTTCCAAGTGAGTTTTCAGTCAAGTTTCAACCTGAAAGCATAGAAAGATGCATAAACTTGAAGTTACAGCTTGATTTCAGTGAGTTTTCATCAAAATACAGGAGTTCTGCATGAAGTGTTCATTTTGGCCTTCTCTCGCTGAGAAAAAACTATTTGTGACCTGTGATACAAAAATGCCATAACTTTTCTTCAAAGTGAGTTTTCAGTCAAGTTTCATCCTGAAAGCATAGAAAGATGCATAAACTTGAAGTTACAGCTTGATTTCAGTGAGTTTTCATCAAAATACAGGAGTTCTGCATGAAGTGTTCATTTTGGCCTTCTCTCGCTGAGAAAACACTATTTGTGACCTGTGATACAAAAATGCCATAACTTTTGTTCCAAGTGAGTTTTCAGTCAAGTTTCAACCTGAAAGCATAGAAAGATGCATAAACTTGAAGTTACAGCTTGATTTCAGTGAGTTTTCATCAAAATACAGGAGTTCTGCATGAAGTGTTCATTTTGGCCTTCTCTCGCTGAGAAAAAACTATTTGTGACCTGTGATACAAAAATGCCATAACTTTTCTTCAAAGTGAGTTTTCAGTCAAGTTTCATCCTGAAAGCATAGAAAGATGCATAAACTTGAAGTTACAGCTTGATTTCAGTGAGTTTTCATCAAAATACAGGAGTTCTGCATGAAGTGTTCATTTTGGCCTTCTCTCGCTGAGAAAACACTATTTGTGACCTGTGATACAAAAATGCCATAACTTTTGTTCAAAGTGAGTTTTCAGTCAAGTTTCAACCTGAAAGCATAGAAAGATGCATAAACTTGAAGTTACAGCTTGATTTCAGTGAGTTTTCATCAAAATACAGGAGTTCTGCATGAAGTGTTCATTTTGGCCTTCTCTCGCTGAGAAAACACTATTTGTGACCTGTGATACAAAAATGCCATAACTTTTGTTCAAAGTGAGTTTTCAGTCAAGTTTCATCCTGAAAGCATAGAAAGATGCATAAACTTGAAGTTACAGCTTGATTTCAGTGAGTTTTCATCAAAATACAGGAGTTCTGCATGAAGTGTTCATTTTGGCCTTCTCTCGCTGAGAAAACGCTATTTGTGACCTGCGACACAAAAAAGCCATAACTTTTGTTCAAAGTGAGTTTTCATTCAAGTTTCAACCTGAAAGCATAGAAAGATGCATAAACTTGAAGTTACAGCTTGATTTCAGTGAGTTTTCATCAAAATACAGGAGTTCTGCATGAAGTGTTCATTTTGGCCTTCTCTCGCTGAGAAAACACTATTTGTGACCTGCGACAAAAAACAGCCATAACTTTTGTTCCAAGTGAGTTTTCAGTCAAGTTTCATCCTGAAAGCATAGAAAGATGCATAAACTTGAAGTTACAGCTTGATTTCAGTGAGTTTTCATCAAAATACAGGAGTTCTGCATGAAGTGTTCATTTTGGCCTTCTCTCGCTGAGAAAACGCTATTTGTGACCTGCGACACAAAAATGCCATAACTTTTGTTCAAAGTGAGTTTTCAGTCAAGTTTCAACCTGAAAGCAAAGAAAGATGCATAAACTTGAAGTTACAGCTTCATTTCAGTGAGTTTTCATCAAAATACAGGAGTTCTGAATGAAGTGTTCATTTTGGCCTTCTCTCGCTGAGAAAACACTATTTGTGACCTGTGATACAAAAATGCCATAACTTTTGTTCCAAGTGAGTTTTCAGTCAAGTTTCAACTTGAAAGCATAGAAAGATGCATAAACTTGAAGTTACAGCTTGATTTCAGTGAGTTTTCATCAAAATACAGGAGTTCTGCATGAAGTGTTCATTTTGGCCTTCTCTCGCTGAGAAAACACTATTTGTGACCTGTGATACAAAAATGCCATAACTTTTGTTCAAAGTGAGTTTTCAGTCAAGTTTCATCCTGAAAGCATAGAAAGATGCATAAACTTGAAGTTACAGCTTGATTTCAGTGAGTTTTCATCAAAATACAGGAGTTCTGCATGAAGTGTTCATTTTGGCCTTCTCTCGCTGAGAAAACGCTATTTGTGACCTGCAACACAAAAAAGCCATAACTTTTGTTCAAAGTGAGTTTTCATTCAAGTTTCAACCTGAAAGCATAGAAAGATGCATAAACTTGAAGTTACAGCTTGATTTCAGTGAGTTTTCATCAAAATACGGGAGTTCTGCATGAAGTGTTCATTTTGGCCTTCTCTCGCTGAGAAAACACTATTTGTGACCTGTGATACAAAACAGCCATAACTTTTGTTCAAAGTGAGTTTTCAGTCAAGTTTCAACCTGAAAGCATAGAAAGATGCATAAACTTGAAGTTACAGCTTGATTTCAGTGAGTTTTCATCAAAATACAGGAGTTCTGCATGAAGTGTTCATTTTGGCCTTCTCTCGCTGAGAAAACACTATTTGTGACCTGTGATACAAAAATGCCATAACTTTTGTTCCAAGTGAGTTTTCAGTCAAGTTTCAACCTGAAAGCATAGAAAGATGCATAAACTTGAAGTTACAGCTTGATTTCAGTGAGTTTTCATCAAAATACAGGAGTTCTGCATGAAGTGTTCATTTTGGCCTTCTCTCGCTGAGAAAACGCTATTTGTGACCTGCGACACAAAAAAGCCATAACTTTTGTTCAAAGTGAGTTTTCATTCAAGTTTCAACCTGAAAGCATAGAAAGATGCATAAACTTGAAGTTACAGCTTGATTTCAGTGAGTTTTCATCAAAATACAGGAGTTCTGCATGAAGTGTTCATTTTGGCCTTCTCTCGCTCAGAAAACACTATTTGTGACCTGCGACAAAAAACAGCCATAACTTTTGTTCAAAGTGAGTTTTCAGTCAAGTTTCATCCTGAAAGCATAGAAAGATGCATAAACTTGAAGTTACAGCTTGATTTCAGTGAGTTTTCATCAAAATACAGGAGTTCTGCATGAAGTGTTCATTTTGGCCTTCTCTCGCTGAGAAAACACTATTTGTGACCTGTGATACAAAACAGCCATAACTTTTGTTCAAAGTGAGTTTTCAGTCAAGTTTCAACCTGAAAGCATAGAAAGATGCATAAACTTGAAGTTACAGCTTGATTTCAGTGAGTTTTCATCAAAATACAGGAGTTCTGCATGAAGTGTTCATTTTGGCCTTCTCTCGCTGAGAAAACACTATTTGTGACCTGCGACAAAAAACAGCCAAAACTTTTGTTCAAAGTGAGTTTTCAGTCAAGTTTCATCCTGAAAGCAAAGAAAGATGCATAAACTTGAAGTTACAGCTTGATTTCAGTGAGTTTTCATCAAAATACAGGAGTTCTGAATGAAGTGTTCATTTTGGCCTTCTCTCGCTGAGAAAACACTATTTGTGACCTGTGATACAAAAATGCCATAACTTTTGTTCCAAGTGAGTTTTCAGTCAAGTTTCAACCTGAAAGCATAGAAAGATGCATAAACTTGAAGTTACAGCTTGATTTCAGTGAGTTTTCATCAAAATACAGGAGTTCTGCATGAAGTGTTCATTTTGGCCTTCTCTCGCTGAGAAAACACTATTTGTGACCTGTGATACAAAAATGCCATAACTTTTGTTCCAAGTGAGTTTTCAGTCAAGTTTCAATCTGAAAGCATAGAAAGATGCATAAACTTGAAGTTACAGCTTGATTTCAGTGAGTTTTCATCAAAATACAGGAGTTCTGCATGAAGTGTTCATTTTGGCCTTCTCTCGCTGAGAAAACACTATTTGTGACCTGTGATACAAAACAGCCATAACTTTTGTTCAAAGTGAGTTTTCAGTCAAGTTTCATCCTGAAAGCATAGAAAGATGCATAAACTTGAAGTTACAGCTTGATTTCAGTGAGTTTTCATCAAAATACAGGAGTTCTGCATGAAGTGTTCATTTTGGCCTTCTCTCGCTGAGAAAACACTATTTGTGACCTGTGATACAAAACAGCCATAACTTTTGTTCAAAGTGAGTTTTCAGTCAAGTTTCAACCTGAAAGCATTGAAAGATGCATAAACTTGAAGTTACAGCTTGATTTCAGTGAGTTTTCATCAAAATACAGGAGTTCTGCATGAAGTGTTCATTTTGGCCTTCTCTCGCTGAGAAAACACTATTTGTGACCTGTGATACAAAAATGCCATAATTTTTGTTCAAAGTGAGTTTTCAGTCAAGTTTCAACCTGAACGCATAGAAAGATGCATAAACTTGAAGTTACAGCTTGATTTCAGTGAGTTTTCATCAAAATACAGGAGTTCTGCATGAAGTGTTCATTTTGGCCTTCTCGCGCTGAGAAAACACTATTTGTGACCTGCGACAAAAAACAGCCATAACTTTTTTTCAAATTGAGTTTTCAGTCAAGTTTCATCCTGAAAGCATAGAAAGATGCATAAACTTGAAGTTACAGCTTGATTTCAGTGAGTTTTCATCAAAACACAGGAGTTCTGCATGAAGTGTTCATTTTGGCCTTCTCTTGCTGAGAAAACACTATTTGTGACCTGTGATACAAAAATGCCATAACTTTTGTTCCAAGTGAGTTTTCAGTCAAGTTTCAACCTGAAAGCATAGAAAGATGCATAAACTTGAAGTTACAGCTTGATTTCAGTGAGTTTTCATCAAAATACAGGAGTTCTGCATGAAGTGTTCATTTTGGCCTTCTCTCGCTGAGAAAACACTATTTGTGACCTGTGATACAAAAATGCCATAACTTTTGTTCCAAGTGAGTTTTCAGTCAAGTTTCAACCTGAAAGCATAGAAAGATGCATAAACTTGAAGTTACAGCTTGATTTCAGTGAGTTTTCATCAAAATACAGGAGTTCTGCATGAAGTGTTCATTTTGGCCTTCTCTCGTTGAGAAAACACTATTTGTGACCTGTGATACAAAAATGCCATAACTTTTGTTCAAAGTGAGTTTTCAGTCAAGTTTCAACCTGAAAGCATAGAAAGATGCATAAACTTGAAGTTACAGCTTGATTTCAGTGAGTTTTCATCAAAATACAGGAGTTCTGCATGAAGTGTTCATTTTGGCCTTCTCTCGCTGAGAAAACGCTACTTGTGACCTGCGACACAAAACAGCCATAACTTTTGTTCAAAGTGAGTTTTCAGTCAAGTTTCAACCTGAAAGCATAGAAAGATGCATAAACTTGAAGTTACAGCTTGATTTCAGTGAGTTTTCATCAAAATACAGGAGTTCTGCATGAAGTGTTCATTTTGGCCTTCTCTCGCTGAGAAAACACTATTTGTGACCTGCGACACAAAACAGCCATAACTTTTCTTCAAAGTGAGTTTTCAGTCAAGTTTCATCCTGAAAGCAAAGAAAGATGCATAAACTTGAAGTTACAGCTTGATTTCAGTGAGTTTTCATCAAAATACAGGAGTTCTGCATGAAGTGTTCATTTTGGCCTTCTCTCGCTGAGAAAACACTATTTGTGACCTGTGATACAAAAATGCCATAACTTTTGTTCAAAGTGAGTTTTCAGTCAAGTTTCATCCTGAAAGCATAGAAAGATGCATAAACTTGAAGTTACAGCTTGATTTCAGTGAGTTTTCATCAAAATACAGGAGTTCTGCATGAAGTGTTCATTTTGGCCTTCTCTCGCTGAGAAAACGCTATTTGTGACCTGCGACACAAAAAAGCCATAACTTTTGTTCAAAGTGAGTTTTCATTCAAGTTTCAACCTGAAAGCATAGAAAGATGCATAAACTTGAAGTTACAGCTTGATTTCAGTGAGTTTTCATCAAAATACAGGAGTTCTGCATGAAGTGTTCATTTTGGCCTTCTCTCGCTGAGAAAACACTATTTGTGACCTGCGACAAAAAACAGCCATAACTTTTGTTCCAAGTGAGTTTTCAGTCAAGTTTCATCCTGAAAGCATAGAAAGATGCATAAACTTGAAGTTACAGCTTGATTTCAGTGAGTTTTCATCAAAATACAGGAGTTCTGCATGAAGTGTTCATTTTGGCCTTCTCTCGCTGAGAAAACGCTATTTGTGACCTGCGACACAAAAATGCCATAACTTTTGTTCAAAGTGAGTTTTCAGTCAAGTTTCAACCTGAAAGCAAAGAAAGATGCATAAACTTGAAGTTACAGCTTCATTTCAGTGAGTTTTCATCAAAATACAGGAGTTCTGAATGAAGTGTTCATTTTGGCCTTCTCTCGCTGAGAAAACACTATTTGTGACCTGTGATACAAAAATGCCATAACTTTTGTTCCAAGTGAGTTTTCAGTCAAGTTTCAACTTGAAAGCATAGAAAGATGCATAAACTTGAAGTTACAGCTTGATTTCAGTGAGTTTTCATCAAAATACAGGAGTTCTGCATGAAGTGTTCATTTTGGCCTTCTCTCGCTGAGAAAACACTATTTGTGACCTGTGATACAAAAATGCCATAACTTTTGTTCAAGTTGAAAGTGAGTTTTCAGTCAAGTTTCATCTGAAAGCATAGAAAGATGCATAAACTTGAAGTTACAGCTTGATTTCAGTGAGTTTTCATCAAAATACAGGAGTTCTGCATGAAGTGTTCATTTGTGCCTTCTCTCGCTGAGAAAACACTATTTGTGACCTGTGATACAAAAATGCCATAACTTTTGTTCCAAGTGAGTTTTCAGTCAAGTTTCAACCTGAAAGCATAGAAAGATGCAAAAACTTGAAGTTACAGCTTGATTTCAGTGAGTTTTCATCAAAATACAGGAGTTCTGCATGAAGTGTTCATTTTGGCCTTCTCTCGCTGAGAAAACACTATTTTTGACCTGTGATACAAAAATGCCATAACTTTTGTTCAAAGTGAGTTTTCAGTCAAGTTTCAACCTGAAAGCATAGAAAGATGCATAAACTTGAAGTTACAGCTTGATTTCAGTGAGTTTTCATCAAAATACAGGAGTTCTGCATGAAGTGTTCATTTTGGCCTTCTCTCGCAGAGAAAACACTATTTGTGACCTGTGATACAAAAATGCCATAACTTTGTTCAAAGTGAGTTTTCAGTCAAGTTTCATCCTGAATGCATAGAAAGATGCATAAACTTGAAATAAAGCTTGATTTCAGTGAGTTTTCATCAAAATACAGGAGTTCTGCATGAAGTGCTCATTGTTGGCCTTCTCTCGCTGAGAAAACGCTATTAGTGACCTGCGACACAAAACAGCTATAACTTTTGTTCAAAGTGAGTTTTCAGTCAAGTTTCAACCTGAAAGCATAGAAAGATGCATAAACTTGAAGTTACAGCTTGATTTCAGTGAGTTTTCATCAAAATACAGGAGTTCTGCCATGAAGTGTTCATTTTGGCCTTCTCTCGCTGAGAAAACCCTATTTGTGACCTGCGAAACAAAACAGCCATAACTTTTGTTCAAAGTGAGTTTTCAGTCAAGTTTCAACCTGAAAGCATAGAAAGATGCATAACTTGAAGTTACAGCTTGATTTCAGTGAGTTTTCCTCAAAATACAGGAGTTCTGCATGAAGTGTTCATTTTGGCCTCTTCTCGCTGAGGAAAACACTATTTGTGACCTGTGATACAAAAATGCCATAACTTTTGTTCCAAGTGAGTTTTCAGTCAAGTTTCAACCTGAAAGCATAGAAAGATGCAAAAACTTGAAGTTACAGCTTGATTCAGTGAGTTTTCATCAAAATACAGGAGTTCTGCATGAAGTGTCATTTTGGCCTTCTCTCGCTGAGAAAACACTATTTGTGACCTGTGATACAAAAATGCCATAACTTTTGTTCAAAGTGAGTTTTCAGTCAAGTTTCAACCTGAAAGCATAGAAAGATGCATAAACTTGAAGTTACAGCTTGATTTCAGTGAGTTTTCATCAAAATACAGGAGTTCTGCAGTGAAGTGTTCATTTTGGCCTTCTCTCGCTGAGAAAACACTATTTGTGACCTGTGATACAAAAAATGCCATAACTTTTGTTCCAAGTGAGTTTTCAGTCAAGTTTCAACCTGAAAGCATAGAAAGATGCATAAACTTGAAGTTACAGCTTGATTTTCAGTGAGTTTTCATCAAAATACAGGAGTTCTGCATGAAGTGTTCATTTTGGCCTTCTCTCGCTGAGAAAACACTATTTGTGACCTGTGATACAAAATGCCATAACTTTTGTTCAAAGTGAGTTTTCAGTCAAGTTTCAACCTGAAAGCATAGAAAGATGCATAAACTTGAAGTTACAGCTTGATTTTCAGTGAGTTTTTCATCAAAATACAGGAGTTCTGCATGAAAGTGTCTCATTTTGGCCTTCTCTCGCTGAGAAAACACTATTTGTGACCTGTGATACAAAAATGCCATAACTTTTGTTCAAAGTGAGTTTTCAGTCAAGTTTCATCCTGAATGCATAGAAAGATGCATAAACTTGAAATAAAGCTTGATTTCAGTGAGTTTTCATCAAAATACAGGAGTTCTGCATGAAGTGTCATTTTGGCCTTCTCTCGCTGAGAAAACGCTATTTGTGACCTGCGACACAAAACAGCTATAACTTTTGTTCAAAGTGAGTTTTCAGTCAAGTTTCAACCTGAAAGCATAGAAAGATGCATAAACTTGAAGTTACAGCTTGATTTCAGTGAGTTTTCATCAAAATACAGGAGTTCTGCATGAAGTGTTCATTTTGGCCTTCTCTCGCTGAGAAAACCCTATTTGTGACCTGCGAACAAAACAGCCATAACTTTTGTTCAAAGTGAGTTTCAGTCAAGTTTCAACCTGAAAGCATAGAAGATGCATAAACATGAAGTTACAGCTTGATTCAGTGAGTTTTCCTCAAAATACAGGAGTTCTGCATGAAGTGTTCATTTTGGCCTTCTCTCGCTGAGAAACACTATTTGTGACTCTGTGATACAAAAATGCCATAACTTTTGTTCAAAGTGAGTTTTCAGTCAAGTTTCAACCTGAAAGCATAGAAAGATGCAAAAACTTGAAGTTACAGCTTGATTTCAGTGAGTTTCATCAAAATACAGGAGTTCTGCATGAAGTGTTCATTTTGGCCTTCTCTCGCTGAGAAAACACTATTTGTGACCTGTGATACAAAAATGCCATAACTTTTGTTCAAAGTGAGTTTTCAGTCAAGTTTCAACCTGAAAGCATAGAAAGATGCATAAAACTTGAAGTTACAGCTTGATTTCAGTGAGTTTTCATCAAAATACAGGAGTTCTGCATGAAGTGTTCATTTTGGCCTTCTCTCGCTGAGAAAACACTATTTGTGACTGTGATACAAAAATGCCATAACTTTTGTTCACAAGTGAGTTTTCAGTCAAGTTTCAACCTGAAAGCATAGAAAGATGCATAAACTTGAAGTTACAGCTTGATTTCAGTGAGTTTCATCAAAATACAGGAGTTCTGCATGAAGTGTTCATTTTGGCCTTCTCTCACTGAGAAAACACTATTTGTGACCTGTGATACAAAAATGCCATAACTTTTGTTCAAAGTGAGTTTTCAGTCAAGTTTCATCCTGAAAGCATAGAAAGATGCATAAACTTGAAGTTACAGCTTGATTTCAGTGAGTTTTCATCAAAATACAGGAGTTCTGCATGAAGTGTTCATTTTGGCCTTCTCTCGCTGAGAAAACACTATTTGTGACCTTCGACAAAAAAACCATAACTTTTGTTCAAAGTGAGTTTTCAGTCAAGTTTCATCCTGAAAGCATAGAAAGATGCATAAACTTGAAGTTACAGCTTGATTTCAGTGAGTTTCATCAAAACACAGGAGTTCTGCATGAAGTGTTCATTTTGGCCTTCTCTCGCTGAGAAAACGCTATTTGTGACCTGTGATACAAAAATGACATAACTTTTGTTCAAGGAGTTAGTTTTCAGTCAAGTTTCAACCTGAAAGCATAGAAAGATGCATAAACTTGAAGTTACAGCTTGATTTCAGTGAGTTTTCATCAAAATACAGGAGTTCTGCATGAAGTGTTCATTTTGGCCTTCTCTCGCTGAGAAAACACTATTTGTGACCGGTGATACAAAATGCCATAACTTTTGTTCCAAGTGAGTTTTCAGTCAAGTTTCAACCTGAAAGCATAGAAAGATGCATAACTTGAAGTTACAGCTTGATTTCAGTGAGTTTTCATCAAAATACAGGAGTTCTGCATGAAGTGTTCATTTTGGCCTTCTCTCGCTGAGAAAACAGTATTTGTGACCTGTGATACAAAAATGCCATAACTTTTGTTCAAAGTGAGTTTTCAGTCAAGTTTAATCCTGAAAGCATAGAAAGATGCATAAACTTGAAGTTACAGCTTGATTTCAGTGAGTTTTCATCAAAATACAGGAGTTCTGCATGAAGTGTTCATTTTGGCCTTCTCTCGCTGAGAAAACCCTATTTGTGACCTGTGATACAAAAATGCCATAACTTTTGTTCAAAGTGAGTTTTCAGTCAAGTTTTCAACCTGAAAGCATAGAAAGATGCATATACTTGAAGTTACAGCTTGAATTCAGTGAGTTTTCATCAATAATACAGGAGTTCTGCATGAAGTGTTCATTTTGGCCTTCTCTCGCTGAGAAAACACTATTTGTGACCTGTGATACAAAAATGCCATAACTTTTGTTCCAAGTGAATTTCAGTCAAGTTTCAACCGGAAAGCATAGAAAGATGCATAACTTGAAGTTACAGCTTGATTTCAGTGAGTTTTCATCAAAATACAGGAGTTCTGCATGAAGTGTTCATTTTGGCCTCTCTCGCTGAGAAAACACTATTGTGACCTGTGATACAAAAATGCCATAACTTTTTGTTCCAAGTGAGTTTTCAGTCAAGTTTCAACCTGAAAGCATAGAAGATGCATAACTTGAAGTTACAGCTTGATTTCAGTGAGTTTTCATCAAAATACAGGAGTTCTGCATGAAGTGTTCATTTTGGCCTTCTCTCGCTGAGAAAACACTATTTGTGACCTGTGATACAAAAATGCCATAACTTTGTTCAAGTGAGTTTTCAGTCAAGTTTCAACCTGAAAGCATTGAAAGATGCATAAACTTGAAGTTACAGCTTGATTTCAGTGAGTTTTCATCAAATACAGGAGTTCTGCATGAAGTGTTCATTTTGGCCTTCTCTCGCTGAGAAAACAGTATTTGTGACCTGTGATACAAAAATGCCATAACTTTTGTTCAAAGTGAGTTTTCAGTCAAGTTTCATCCTGAAAGCATAGAAAGATGCATAAACTTGAAGTTACAGCTTGATTTCAGTGAGTTTTCATCAAAATACAGGAGTTCTGCATGAAGTGTTCATTTTGGCCTTCTCTCGCTGAGAAAAACAGTATTTGTGACCTGTGATACAAAAATGCCATAACTTTTGTTCAAAGTGAGTTTTCAGTCAAGTTTCATCCTGAAAGCATAGAAAGATGCATAAACTTGAAGTTACAGCTTGATTTCAGTGAGTTTTCATCAAAATACAGGAGTTCTGCATGAAGTGTTCATTTTGGCCTTCTCTCACTGAGAAAACACTATTTGTGACCTGTGATACAAAAATGCCATAACTTTTGTTCAAAGTGAGTTTTCAGTCAAGTTTCATCCTGAAAGCATAGAAAGATGCATAAACTTGAAGTTACAGCTTGATTTCAGTGAGTTTTCATCAAAATACAGGAGTTCTGCATGAAGTGTTCATTTTGGCCTTCTCTCGCTGAGAAAACACTATTTGTGACCTGCGACACAAAAACAACCATAACTTTTGTTCAAAGTGAGTTTTCAGTCAAGTTTCATCCTGAAAGCATAGAAAGATGCATAAACTTGAAGTTACAGCTTGATTTCAGTGAGTTTTCATCAAAACACAGGAGTTCTGCATGAAGTGTTCATTTTGGCCTTCTCTCGCTGAGAAAACGCTAATTTGTGACCTGTGATAACAAAAATGACATAACTTTTGTTCAAAGGGAGTTTTCAGTCAAGTTTCAACCTGAAAGCATAGAAAGATGCATAAACTTGAAGTTACAGCTTGATTTCAGTGAGTTTTCATCAAAATACAGGAGTTCTGCATGAAGTGTTCATTTTGGCCTTCTCTCGCTGAGAAAACACTATTTGTGACCGGTGATACAAAAATGCCATAACTTTTGTTCCAAGTGAGTTTTCAGTCAAGTTTCAACCTGAAAGCATAGAAAGATGCATAAACTTGAAGTTACAGCTTGATTTCAGTGAGTTTTCATCAAAATACAGGAGTTCTGCATGAAGTGTTCATTTTGGCCTTCTCTCGCTGAGAAAACAGTATTTGTGACCTGTGATACAAAAATGCCATAACTTTTGTTCAAAGTGAGTTTTCAGTCAAGTTTCATCCTGAAAGCATAGAAAGATGTATAAACTTGAAGTTACAGCTTGATTTCAGTGAGTTTTCATCAAAATACAGGAGTTCTGCATGAAGTGTTCATTTTGGCCTTCTCTCGCTGAGAAAACCCTATTTGTGACCTGTGATACAAAAATGCCATAACTTTTGTTCAAAGTGAGTTTTCAGTCAAGTTTCAACCTGAAAGCATAGAAAGATGCATATACTTGAAGTTACAGCTTGATTTCAGTGAGTTTTCATCAAAATACAGGAGTTCTGCATGAAGTGTTCATTTTGGCCTTCTCTCGCTGAGAAAACGCTATTTGTGACCTGCGACACAAAACAGCCATAACTTTTGTTCAAAGTGAGTTTTCCAGTCAAGTTTCAACCTGAAAGCATAGAAAGATGCATAAACTTGAAGTTACAGCTTGATTTCAGTGAGTTTTCATCAAAATACAGGAGTTCTGCATGAAGTGTACATTTTGGCCTTCTCTCGCTGAGAAAACACTATTTGTGACCTGCGACAAAAAACAGCCATAACTTTTGTTCAAAGTGAGTTTTCAGTCAAGTTTCATCCTGAAAGCATAGAAAGATGCATAAACTTGAAGTTACAGCTTGATTTCAGTGAGTTTTCATCAAAACACAGGAGTTCTGCATGAAGTGTTCATTTTGGCCTTCTCTCGCTGAGAAAACACTGTTTGTGACCTTTGATACAAAAATGCCATAACTTTTGTTCAAAGTGAGTTTTCAGTCAAGTTTCAACCTGAAAGCATAGAAAGATGCATAAACTTGAAGTTACAGCTTGATTTCAGGTGAGTTTTCATCAAAATACAGGAGTTCTGCATGAAGTGTTTCATTTTGGCCTTCTCTCGCTGAGAAAACGTTATTTGTGACCTGCGACACAAAACAGCCATAACTTTTGTTCAAAGTGAGTTTTCAGTCAAGTTTCAACCTGAAAGCATAGAAAGATGCATAAACTTGAAGTTACAGCTTGATTTCAGTGAGTTTTCATCAAAATACAGGAGTTCTGCATGAAGTGTTCATTTTGGCCTTCTCTCGCTGAGAAAACACTATTTGTGACCTGTGATACAAAAATGCCATAACTTTTGTTCCAAGTGAGTTTTCAGTCAAGTTTCAACCTGAAAGCATAGAAAGATGCATAAACTTGAAGTTACAGCTTGATTTCAGTGAGTTTTCATCAAAATACAGGAGTTCTGCATGAAGTGTTCATTTTGGCCTTCTCTCGCTGAGAAAACACTATTTGTGACCTGTGATACAAAAATGCCATAACTTTTGTTCAAAGTGAGTTTTCAGTCAAGTTTCATCCTGAAAGCAAAGATAGATGCATAAACTTGAAAGTTACAGCTTGATTTCAGTGAGTTTTCATCAAAATACAGGAGTTCTGCATGAAGTGTTCATTTTGGCCTTCTCTCGCTGAGAAAACGCTATTTGTGACCTGCGACACAAAACAGCCATAACTTTTGTTCAAAGTGAGTTTTTAGTCAAGTTTCAACCTGAAAGCATAGAAAGATGCATAAACTTGAAGTTACAGCTTGATTTCAGTGAGTTTTCATCAAATACAGGAGTTCTGCATGAAGTGTTCATTTTGGCCTTCTCTTGCTGAGAAAACACTATTTGTGACCTGTGATTCAAAATGCCATAACTTTGTTCAAAGTGAAGTTTTCAGTCAAGTTTCATCCTGAAAGCATAGAAAGATGCATAAACTTGAAGTTACAGCTTGATTTCACTGAGTTTTCATCAAAATACAGGAGTTCTGCATGAAGTGTTCATTTTGGCCTTCTCTCGCTGAGAAAACGCTATTTGTGACCTGCGACACAAAACAGCCATAACTTTTGTTCAAAGTGAGTTTTTAGTCAAGTTTCAACCTGAAAGCATAGAAAGATGCATAAACTTGAAGTTACAGCTTGATTTCAGTGAGTTTTCATCAAAATACAGGAGTTCTGCATGAAGTGTTCATTTTGGCCTTCTCTCGCTGAGAAAACACTATTTGTGACCTGTGATTCAAAAATGCCATAACTTTTGTTCAAAGTGAGTTTTCAGTCAAGTTTCATCCTGAAAGCATAGAAAGATGCATAAACTTGAAGTTACAGCTTGATTTCAGTGAGTTTTCATCAAAATACAGGAGTTCTGCATGAAGTGTTCATTTTGGCCTTCTCTCACTGAGAAAACGCTATTTGTGACCTGCGACACAAAAATGCCATAACTTTTGTTCAAAGTGAGTTTTCAGTCAAGTTTCAACCTGAAAGCATAGAAATATGCATAAACTTGAAGTTACAGCTTATTTCAGTGAGTTTTCATCAAAATACAGGAGTTCTGCATGATGTGTTCATTTTGGCCTTCTCTCGCTGAGAAAACGCTATTTGTGACCTGCGACACAAAACAGCCATAACTTTTGTTCAAAGTGAGTTTTCAGTCAAGTTTCATCCTGAAAGCATAGAAAGATGCATAAACTTGAAGTTACAGCTTGATTTCAGTGAGTTTTCATCAAAATACAGGAGTTCTGCATGAAGTGTTCATTTTGGCCTTCTCTCGCTGAGAAAACACTATTTGTGACCTGTGATACAAAAATGCCATAACTTTTGTTCAAAGTGAGTTTTCAGTCAAGTTTCAACCTGAAAGCATAGAAAGATGCATAAACTTGAAGTTACAGCTTGATTTCAGTGAGTTTTCATCAAAATACAGGAGTTCTGCATGAAGTGTTCATTTTGGCCTTCTCTCGCTGAGAAAACACTATTTGTGACCTGTGATTCAAAAATGCCATAACTTTTGTTCAAAGTGACTTTTCAGTCAAGTTTCATCCTGAAAGCATAGAAAGATGCATAAACTTGAAGTTACAGCTTGATTTCAGTGAGTTTTCATCAAAATACAGGAGTTCTGCATGAAGTGTTCATTTTGGCCTTCTCTCACTGAGAAAACGCTATTTGTGACCTGCGACACAAAAATGCCATAACTTTTGTTCCAACTGAGTTTTCAGTCAAGTTTCAACCTGAAAGCATAGAAAGATGCATAAACTTGAAGTTACAGCTTGATTTCAGTGAGTTTTCATAAAAATACAGGAGTTCTGCATGAAGTGTTTCATTTGGCCTTCTCTCGCTGAGAAAACACTATTTGTGACCTGCGACACAAAAAAGCCAACAACTTTTCTTCAAAGTGAGTTTTCAGTCAAGTTTCATCCTGAAAGCATAGAAAGATGCATAAACTTTAAGTTACAGCTTGATTTCAGTGAGTTTTCATCAAAATACAGGAGTTCTGCATGAAGTGTTCATTTTGGCCTTCTCTCGTTGAGAAAACACTATTTGTAACATGTGACAAAAAAATTCCATAACTTTTGTTCAAAGTGAGTTTTCAGTCAAGTTTCAACCTGAAAGCATAGAAAGATTCATAAACTTGAAGTTACAGCTTGATTTCAGTGAGTTTTCATCAAAATACAGGAGTTCTGCATGAAGTGTTCATTTTGGCCTTCTCTCGCTGAGAAAACACTATTTGTGACCTGTGATACAAAAATGCCATAACTTTTGTTGAAAGTGAGTTTCAGTCAAGTTTCATCCTGAAAGCATAGAAAGATGCATAAACTTGAAGTTACAGCTTGATTTCAGTGAGTTTTCATCAAAATACAGGAGTTCTGCATGAAGTGTTCATTTTGGCCTTCTCTCGCTGAGAAAACACTATTTGTGACCTGTGATACAAAAATGCCATAACTTTTGTTCCAAGTGAGTTTTCAGTCAAGTTTCAACCTGAAAGCATAGAAAGATGCAAAAACTTGAAGTTACAGCTTGATTTCAGTGAGTTTTCATCAAAATACAGGAGTTCTGCATGAAGTGTTCATTTTGGCCTTCTCTCGCTGAGAAAACACTATTTGTGACCTGTGATACAAAAATGCCATAACTTTTGTTCAAAGTGAGTTTTCAGTCAAGTTTCAACCTGAAAGCATAGAAAGATGCATAAACTTGAAGTTACAGCTTGATTTCAGTGAGTTTTCATCAAAATACAGGAGTTCTGCATGAAGTGTTCATTTTGGCCTTCTCTCGCTGAGAAACACTATTTGTGACCTGTGATACAAAAATGCCATAACTTTTGTTCAAAGTGAGTTTTCAGTCAAGTTTCATCCTGAATGCATAGAAAGATGCATAAACTTGAAATAAAGCTTGATTTCAGTGAGTTTTCATCAAAATACAGGAGTTCTGCATGAAGTGCTCATTTTGGCCTTCTCTCGCTGAGAAAACGCTATTTGTGACCTGCGACACAAAACAGCTATAACTTTTGTTCAAAGTGAGTTTTCAGTCAAGTTTCAACCTGAAAGCATAGAAAGATGCATAAACTTGAAGTTACAGCTTGATTTCAGTGAGTTTTCATCAAAATACAGGAGTTCTGCATGAAGTGTTCATTTTGGCCTTCTCTCGCTGAGAAAACCCTATTTGTGACCTGCGAAACAAAACAGCCATAACTTTTGTTCAAAGTGAGTTTTCAGTCAAGTTTCAACCTGAAAGCATAGAAAGATGCATAAACTTGAAGTTACAGCTTGATTTTCAGTGAGTTTTCCTCAAAATACAGGAGTTTCTGCATGAAGTGTTCATTTTGGCCTTCTCTCGCTGAGAAAACACTATTTGTGACCTGTGATACAAAAATGCCATAACTTTTGTTCCAAGTGAGTTTTCAGTCAAGTTTCAACCTGAAAGCATAGAAAGATGCAAAAACTTGAAGTTACAGCTTGATTTCAGTGAGTTTTCATCAAAATACAGGAGTTCTGCATGAAGTGTTCATTTTGGCCTTCTCTCGCTGAGAAAACACTATTTGTGACCTGTGATACAAAAAATGCCATAACTTTTGTTCAAAGTGAGTTTTCAGTCAAGTTTCAACCTGAAAGCATAGAAAGATGCATAAACTTGAAGTTACAGCTTGATTTCAGTGAGTTTTCATCAAAATACAGGAGTTCTGCATGAAGTGTTCATTTTGGCCTTCTCTCGCTGAGAAAACACTATTGTGACCTGTGATACAAAAATGCCATAACTTTTGTTCCAAGTGAGTTTTCAGTCAAGTTTCAACCTGAAAGCATAGAAAGATGCATAAACTTGAAGTTACAGCTTGATTTCAGTGAGTTTTCATCAAAATACAGGAGTTCTGCATTAAGTGTTCATTTTGGCCTTCTCTCACTGAGAAAACACTATTTGTGACCTGTGATACAAAAATGCCATAACTTTTGTTCAAAGTGAGTTTTCAGTCAAGTTTCATCCTGAAAGCATAGAAAGATGCATAAACTTGAAGTTACAGCTTGATTTCAGTGAGTTTCATCAAAATACAGGAGTTCTGCATGAAGTGTTCATTTTGGCCTTCTCTCGCTGAGAAAACACTATTTGTGACCTGCGACAAAAAACAACCATAACTTTTGTTCAAAGTGAGTTTTCAGTCAAGTTTCATCCTGAAAGCATAGAAAGATGCATAAACTTGAAGTTACAGCTTGATTTCAGTGAGTTTTCATCAAAACACAGGAGTTCTGCATGAAGTGTTCATTTTGGCCTTCTCTCGCTGAGAAAACGCTATTTGTGACCTGTGATACAAAAATGACATAACTTTTGTTCAAAGGGAGTTTTCAGTCAAGTTTCAACCTGAAAGCATAGAAAGATGCATAAACTTGAAGTTACAGCTTGATTTCAGTGAGTTTTCATCAAAATACAGGAGTTCTGCATGAAGTGTTCATTTTGGCCTTCTCTCGCTGAGAAAACACTATTTGTGACCGGTGATACAAAAATGCCATAACTTTTGTTCCAAGTGAGTTTTCAGTCAAGTTTCAACCTGAAAGCATAGAAAGATGCATAAACTTGAAGTTACAGCTTGATTTCAGTGAGTTTTCATCAAAATACAGGAGTTCTGCATGAAGTGTTCATTTTGGCCTTCTCTCGCTGAGAAAACAGTATTTGTGACCTGTGTACAAAATGCCCATAACTTTTGTTCAAAGTGAGTTTTCAGTCAAGTTTAATCCTGAAAGCATAGAAAGATGCATAAACTTGAAGTTACAGCTTGATTTCAGTGAGTTTTCATCAAAATACAGGAGTTCTGCATGAAGTGTTCATTTTGGCCTTCTCTCGCTGAGAAAACCTATTTGTGACCTGTGATACAAAAATGCCATAACTTTTGTTCAAAGTGAGTTTTCAGTCAAGTTTCAACCTGAAAGCATAGAAAGATGCATATACTTGAAGTTACAGCTTGATTTCAGTGAGTTTTCATCAAAATACAGGAGTTCTGCATGAAGTGTTCATTTTGGCCTTCTCCTCGCTGAGAAAACACTATTTGTGACCTGTGATACAAAAATGCCATAACTTTTGTTCCAAGTGAATTTTCAGTCAAGTTTCAACGGAAAGCATAGAAAGATGCATAAACTTGAAGTTACAGCTTGATTTCAGTGAGTTTTCATCAAAATACAGGAGTTCTGCATGAAGTGTTCATTTTGGCCTTCTCTCGCTGAGAAAACACTATTTGTGACCTGTGATACAAAAATGCCATAACTTTTGTTCCAAGTGAGTTTTCAGTCAAGTTTCAACCTGAAAGCATAGAAAGATGCATAAACTTGAAGTTACAGCTTGATTTCAGTGAGTTTTCATCAAAATACAGGAGTTCTGCATGAAGTGTTCATTTTGGCCTTCTCTCGCTGAGAAAACACTATTTGTGACCTGTGATACAAAAATGCCATAACTTTAGTTCCAAGTGAGTTTTCAGTCAAGTTTCAACCTGAAAGCATTGAAAGATGCATAAACTTGAAGTTACAGCTTGATTTCAGTGAGTTTTCATCAAAATACAGGAGTTCTGCATGAAGTGTTCATTTGGCCTTCTCTCGCTGAGAAAACAGTATTTGTGACCTGTGATACAAAAATGCCATAACTTTTGTTCAAAGTGAGTTTTCAGTCAAGTTTCATCCTGAAAGCATAGAAAGATGCATAAACTTGAAGTTACAGCTTGATTTCAGTGAGTTTTCATCAAAATACAGGAGTTCTGCATGAAGTGTTCATTTTGGCCTTCTCTCGCTGAGAAAACCCTATTTGTGACCTGTGATACAAAAATGCCATAACTTTTGTTGAAAGTGAGTTTTCAGTCAAGTTTCATCCTGAAAGCATAGAAAGATGCATAAACTTGAAGTTACAGCTTGATTTCAGTGAGTTTTCATCAAAATACAGGAGTTCTGCATGAAGTGTTCATTTTGGCCTTCTCTCACTGAGAAAACACTATTTGTGACCTGTGATACAAAAATGCCATAACTTTTGTTCAAAGTGAGTTTTCAGTCAAGTTTCATCCTGAAAGCATAGAAAGATGCATAAACTTGAAGTTACAGCTTGATTTCAGTGAGTTTTCATCAAAATACAGGAGTTCTGCATGAAGTGTTCATTTTGGCCTTCTCTCGCTGAGAAAACACTATTTGTGACCTGCGACAAAAAACAACCATAACTTTTGTTCAAAGTGAGTTTTCAGTCAAGTTCATCCTGAAAGCATAGAAAGATGCATAAACTTGAAGTTACAGCTTGATTTCAGTGAGTTTTCATCAAAACACAGGAGTTCTGCATGAAGTGTCATTTTGGCCTTCTCTCGCTGAGAAAACGCTATTTGTGACCTGTGATAACAAAAATGACATAACTTTTGTTCAAAGGGAGTTTTCAGTCAAGTTTCAACCTGAAAGCATAGAAAGATGCATAAACTTGAAGTTACAGCTTGATTTCAGTGAGTTTTCATCAAAATACAGGAGTTCTGCATGAAGTGTTCATTTTGGCCTTCTCTCGCTGAGAAAACACTATTTGTGACCGGTGATACAAAAATGCCATAACTTTTGTTCCAAGTGAGTTTTCAGTCAAGTTTCAACCTGAAAGCATAGAAAGATGCATAAACTTGAAGTTACAGCTTGATTTCAGTGAGTTTTCATCAAAATACAGGAGTTCTGCATGAAGTGTTCATTTTGGCCTTCTCTCGCTGAGAAAACAGTATTTGTGACCTGTGATACAAAAATGCCATAACTTTTGTTCAAAGTGAGTTTTCAGTCAAGTTTCATCCTGAAAGCATAGAAAGATGTATAAACTTGAAGTTACAGCTTGATTTCAGTGAGTTTTCATCAAAATACAGGAGTTCTGCATGAAGTGTTCATTTTGGCCTTCTCTCGCTGAGAAAACCCTATTTGTGACCTGTGATACAAAAATGCCATAACTTTTGTTCAAAGTGAGTTTTCAGTCAAGTTTCAACCTGAAAGCATAGAAAGATGCATATACTTGAAGTTACAGCTTGATTTCAGTGAGTTTTCATCAAAATACAGGAGTTCTGCATGAAGTGTTCATTTTGGCCTTCTCTCGCTGAGAAAACACTATTTGTGACCTGTGATACAAAAATGCCATAACTTTTGTTCCAAGTGAATTTTCAGTCAAGTTTCAACCGGAAAGCATAGAAAGATGCATAAACTTGAAGTTACAGCTTGATTTCAGTGAGTTTTCATCAAAATACAGGAGTTCTGCATGAAGTGTTCATTTTGGCCTTCTCTCGCTGAGAAAAACACTATTTGTGACCTGTGATACAAAAATGCCATAACTTTTGTTCCAAGTGAGTTTTCAGTCAAGTTTCAACCTGAATGCATTGAAAGATGCATAAACTTGAAGTTACAGCTTGATTTCAGTGAGTTTTCATCAAAATACAGGAGTTCTGCATGAAGTGTTCATTTTGGCCTTCTCTCGCTGAGAAAACACTATTTGTGACCTGTGATACAAAAATGCCATAACTTTTGTTCCAAGTGAGTTTTCAGTCAAGTTTCATCCTGAAAGCATAGAAAGATGCATAAACTTGAAGTTACAGCTTGATTTCAGTGAGTTTTCATCGAAATACAGGAGTTCTGCATGAAGTGTTCATTTTGGCCTTCTCTCGCTGAGAAAACACTATTTGTGACCTGTGATAAAAAAATGCCATAACTTTTGTTCAAAGTGAGTTTTCAGTCAAGTTTCATCCTGAAAGCATAGAAAGATGCATAAACTTGAAGTTACAGCTTGATTTCAGTGAGTTTTCATCAAAATACAGGAGTTCTGCATGAAGTGTTCATTTTGGCCTTCTCTCGCTGAGAAAACACTATTTGTGACCTGCTTCAAAAAACAACCATAACTTTTGTTCAAAGTGAGTTTTCAGTCAAGTTTCATCCTGAAAGCATAGAAAGATGCATAAACTTGAAGTTACAGCTTGATTTCAGTGAGTTTTCATCAAAACACAGGAGTTCTGCATGAAGTGTTCATTTTGGCCTTCTCTCGCTGAGAAAACGCTATTTGTGACCTGTGATACAAAAATGCCATAACTTTTGTTCAAAGTGAGTTTTCAGTCAAGTTTCAACCTGAAAGCATAGAAAGATGCATAAACTTGAAGTTACAGCTTGATTTCAGTGAGTTTTCATCAAAATACAGGAGTTCTGCATGAAGTGTTCATTTTGGCCTTCTCTCGCTGAGAAAACACTATTTGTGACCTGTGATACAAAAATGCCATAACTTTTGTTCCAAGTGAGTTTTCAGTCAAGTTTCAACCTGAAAGCATAGAAAGATGCATAAACTTGAAGTTACAGCTTGATTTCAGTGAGTTTTCATCAAAATACAGGAGTTCTGCATGAAGTGTTCATTTTGGCCTTCTCTCGCTGAGAAAACAGTATTTGTGACCTGTGATACAAAACTGCCATAACTTTTGTTCAAAGTGAGTTTTCAGTCAAGATTCATCCTGAAAGCATAGAAAGATGCATAAACTTGAAGTTACAGCTTGATTTCAGTGAGTTTTCATCAAAATACAGGAGTTCTGCATGAAGTGTTCATTTTGGCCTTCTCTCGCTGAGAAAACCCTATTTGTGACCTGTGATACAAAAATGCCATAACTTTTGTTCAAAGTGAGTTTTCAGTCAAGTTTCAACCTGAAAGCATAGAAAGATGCATAAACTTGAAGTTACAGCTTGATTTCAGTGAGTTTTCATCAAAATACAGGAGTTCTGCATGAAGTGTTCATTTTGGCCTTCTCTCCCTGAGAAAACAATATTTGTGACCTGTGATACAAAAATGCCATAACTTTTGTTCAAAGTGAGTTTTCAGTCAAGTTTCATCCTGAAAGCATAGAAAGATGCATAAACTTGAAGTTACAGCTTGATTCAGTGAGTTTTCATCAAAATACAGGAGTTCTGCATGAAGTGTTCATTTTGGCCTTCTCTCGCTGAGAAAACCCTATTTGTGACCTGTGATACAAAAATGCCATAACTTTTGTTCAAAGTGAGTTTTCAGTCAAGTTTCAACCTGAAAGCATAGAAAGATGCATATACTTGAAGTTACAGCTTGATTTCAGTGAGTTTTCATCAAAATACAGGAGTTCTGCATGAAGTGTTCATTTTGGCCTTCTCTCGCTGAGAAAACACTATTTGTGACCTGTGATACAAAAATGCCATAACTTTTGTTCCAAGTGAGTTTTCAGTCAAGTTTCAACCTGAAAGCATAGAAAGATGCATAAACTTGAAGTTACAGCTTGATTTCAGTGAGTTTTCATCAAAATACAGGAGTTCTGCATGAAGTGTTCATTTTGGCCTTCTCTCGCTGAGAAAACACTATTTGTGACCTGTGATACAAAAATGCCATAACTTTTGTTCCAAGTGAGTTTTCAGTCAAGTTTCAACCTGAAAGCATAGAAAGATGCATAAACTTGAAGTTACAGCTTGATTTCAGTGAGTTTTCATCAAAATACAGCAGTTCTGCATGAAGTGTTCATTTTGGCCTTCTCTCGCTGAGAAAACACTATTTGTGACCTGTGATACAAAAATGCCATAACTTTTGTTCCAAGTGAGTTTTCAGTCAAGTTTCAACCTGAAAGCATAGAAAGATGCATAAACTTGAAGTTACATCTTGATTTCAGTGAGTTTTCATCAAAATACAGGAGTTCTGCATGAAGTGTTCATTTTGGCCTTCTCTCGCTGAGAAAACACTATTTGTGACCTGTGATACAAAAATGCCATAACTTTTGTTGAAAGTGAGTTTTCAGTCAAGTTTCATCCTGAAAGCATAGAAAGATGCATAAACTTGAAGTTACAGCTTGATTTCAGTGAGTTTTCATCAAAATACAGGAGTTCTGCATGAAGTGTACATTTTGGCCTTCTCTCGCTGAGAAAACACTATTTGTGACCTGTGATACAAAAATGCCATAACTTTTGTTCAAAGTGAGTTTTCAGTCAAGTTTCAACCTGAAAGCATAGAAAGATGCATAAACTTGAAGTTACAGCTTGATTTCAGTGAGTTTTCATCAAAATACAGGAGTTCTGCATGAAGTGTTCATTTTGGCCTTCTCTCGCTGAGAAAACACTATTTGTGACCTGTGATACAAAAATGCCATAACTTTTGTTCCAAGTGAGTTTTCAGTCAAGTTTCAACCTGAAAGCATAGAAAGATGCATAAACTTGAAGTTACAGCTTGATTTCAGTGAGTTTTCATCAAAATACAGGAGTTCTGCATGAAGTGTTCATTTTGGCCTTCTCTCGCTGACAAAACACTATTTGTGACCTGTGATACAAAAATGCCATAACTTTTGTTCAAAGTGAGTTTTCAGTCAAGTTTCATCCTGAAAGCATAGAAAGATGCATAAACTTGAAGTTACAGCTTGATTTCAGTGAGTTTTCATCAAAATACAGGAGTTCTGCATGAAGTGTTCATTTTGGCCTTCTCTCGCTGAGAAAACACTATTTGTGACCTGCGACAAAAAACAACCATAACTTTTGTTCAAAGTGAGTTTTCAGTCAAGTTTCATCCTGAAAGCATAGAAAGATGCATAAACTTGAAGTTACAGCTTGATTTCAGTGAGTTTTCATCAAAACACAGGAGTTCTGCATGAAGTGTTCATTTTGGCCTTCTCTCGCTGAGAAAACACTATTTGTGACCTGTGATACAAAAATGCCATAACTTTTGTTCAAAGTGAGTTTTCAGTCAAGTTTCAACCTGAAAGCATAGAAAGATGCATAAACTTGAAGTTACAGCTTGATTTCAGTGAGTTTTCATCAAAATACAGGAGTTCTGCATGAAGTGTTCATTTTGGCCTTCTCTCGCTGAGAAAACACTATTTGTGACCTGTGATACAAAAATGCCATAACTTTTGTTCCAAGTGAGTTTTCAGTCAAGTTTCAACCTGAAAGCATAGAAAGATGCATAAACTTGAAGTTACAGCTTGATTTCAGTGAGTTTTCATCAAAATACAGGAGTTCTGCATGAAGTGTTCATTTTGGCCTTCTCTCGCTGAGAAAACACTATTTGTGACCTGTGATAGAAAAAATCCATAACTTTTGTTCCAAGTGAGTTTTCAGTCAAGTTTCAACCTGAAAGCATAGAAAGATGCATAAACTTGAAGTTACAGCTTGATTTCAGTGAGTTTTCATCAAAATACAGGAGTTCTGCATGAAGTGTTCATTTTGGCCTTCTCTCGCTGAGAAAACACTATTTGTGACCTGTGATACAAAAATGCCATAACTTTTGTTCAAAGTGAGTTTTCAGTCAAGTTTCATCCTGAAAGCATAGAAAGATGCATAAACTTGAAGTTACAGCTTGATTTCAGTGAGTTTTCATCAAAATACAGGAGTTCTGCATGAAGTGTTCATTTTGGCCTTCTCTCGCTGAGAAAACACTATTTGTGACCTGTGATACAAAAATGCCATAACTTTTGTTCCAAGTGAGTTTTCAGTCAAGTTTCAACCTGAAAGCATAGAAAGATGCATAAACTTGAAGTTACAGCTTGATTTCAGTGAGTTTTCATCAAAATACAGGAGTTCTGCATGAAGTGTTCATTTTGGCCTTCTCTCGCTGAGAAAACACTATTTGTGACCTGTGATACAAAAATGCCATAACTTTTTTTCAAAGTGAGTTTTCAGTCAAGTTTCATCCTGAAAGCATAGAAAGATGCATAAACTTGAAGTTACAGCTTGATTTCAGTGAGTTTTCATCAAAATACAGGAGTTCTGCATGAAGTGTTCATTTTGGCCTTCTCTCGCTGAGAAAACACTATTTGTGACCTGCGACAAAAAACAACCATAACTTTTGTTCAAAGTGAGTTTTCAGTCAAGTTTCATCCTGAAAGCATAGAAAGATGCATAAACTTGAAGTTACAGCTTGATTTCAGTGAGTTTTCATCAAAACACAGGAGTTCTGCATGAAGAGTTCATTTTGGCCTTCTCTCGCTGAGAAAACGCTATTTGTGACCTGTGATACAAAAATGCCATAACTTTTGTTCAAAGTGAGTTTTCAGTCAAGTTTCAACCTGAAAGCATAGAAAGATGCATATACTTGAAGTTACAGCTTAATTTCAGTGAGTTTTCATCAAAATACAGGAGTTCTGCATGAAGTGTTCATTTTGGCCTTCTCTCGCTGAGAAAACACTATTTGTGACCTGTGATACAAAAATGCCATAACTTTTGTTCCAAGTGAGTTTTCAGTCAAGTTTCAACCTGAAAGCATAGAAAGATGCATAAACTTGAAGTTACAGCTTGATTTCAGTGAGTTTTCATCAAAATACAGGAGTTCTGCATGAAGTGTTCATTTTGGCCTTCTCTCGCTGAGAAAACACTATTTGTGACCTGTGATACAAAAATGCCATAACTTTTATTCCAAGTGAGTTTTCAGTCAAGTTTCAACCTGAAAGCATAGAAAGATGCATAAACTTGAAGTTACAGCTTGATTTCAGTGAGTTTTCATCAAAATACAGGAGTTCTGCATGAAGTGTTCATTTTGGCCTTCTCTCGCTGAGAAAACACTATTTGTGACCTGTGATACAAAAATGCCATAACTTTTGTTCCAAGTGAGTTTTCAGTCAAGTTTCAACCTGAAAGCATAGAAAGATGCATAAACTTGAAGTTACAGCTTGATTTCAGTGAGTTTTCATCAAAATACAGGAGTTCTGCATGAAGTGTTCATTTTGGCCTTCTCTCGCTGAGAAAACACTATTTGTGACCTGTGATACAAAAATGCCATAACTTTTGTTGAAAGTGAGTTTTCAGTCAAGTTTCATCCTGAAAGCATAGAAAGATGCATAAACTTGAAGTTACAGCTTGATTTCAGTGAGTTTTCATCAAAATGCAGGAGTTCTGCATGAAGTGTTCATTTTGGCCTTCTCTCGCTGAGAAAACACTATTTGTGACCTGTGATACAAAAATGCCATAACTTTTGTTCAAAGTGAGTTTTCAGTCAAGTTTCATCCTGAAAGCAAAGAAAGATGCATAAACTTGAAGTTACAGCTTGATTTCAGTGAGTTTTCATCAAAATACAGGAGTTCTGCATGAAGTGTTCATTTTGGCCTTCTCTCGCTGAGAAAACGTTATTTGTGACCTGCGAAACAAAAATGCCATAACTTTTGTTCAAAGTGAGTTTTCAGTCAAGTTTCATCCTGAAAGCATAGAAAGATGCATAAACTTGAAGTTACAGCTTGATTTCAGTGAGTTTTCATCAAAATACAGGAGTTCTGCATGAAGTGTTCATTTTGGCCTTCTCTCGCTGAGAAAACACTATTTGTGACCTGCGACACAAAAATGCCATAACTTTTGTTCAAAGTGAGTTTTCAGTCAAGTTTCAAACTGAAAGCATAGAAAGATGCATAAACTTGAAGTTACAGCTTGATTTCAGTGAGTTTTCATCAAAATACAGGAGTTCTGCATGAAGTGTTCATTTTGGCCTTCTCTCGCTGAGAAAACACTATTTGTGACCTGTGATACAAAAATGCCATAACTTTTGTTCCAAGTGAGTTTTCAGTCAAGTTTCAACCTGAAAGCATAGAAAGATGCATAAACTTGAAGTTACAGCTTGATTTCAGTGAGTTTTCATCAAAATACAGGAGTTCTGCATGAAGTGTTCATTTTGGCCTTCTCTCGCTGAGAAAACACTATTTGTGACCTGTGATACAAAAATGCCATAACTTTTGTTGAAAGTGAGTTTTCAGTGAAGTTTCATCCTGAAAGCATAGAAAGATGCATAAACTTGAAGTTACAGCTTGATTTCAGTGAGTTTTCATCAAAATACAGGAGTTCTGCATGAAGTGTTCATTTTGGCCTTCTCTCGCTGAGAAAACACTATTTGTGACCTGTGATACAAAAATGCCATAACTTTTGTTCAAAGTGAGTTTTCAGTCAAGTTTCATCCTGAAAGCATAGAAAGATGCATAAACTTGAAGTTACAGCTTGATTTCAGTGAGTTTTCATCAAAATACAGGAGTTCTGCATGAAGTGTTCATTTTGGCCTTCTCTCGCTGAGAAAACACTATTTGTGACCTGTGATACAAAAATGCCATAACTTTTGTTGAAAGTGAGTTTTCAGTCAAGTTTCATCCTGAAAGAATAGAAAGATGCATAAACTTGAAGTTACAGCTTGATTTCAGTGAGTTTCATCAAAATACAGGAGTTCTGCACGAAGTGTTCATTTTGGCCTTCTCTCGCTGAGAAAACGCTATTTGTGACCTGCGACACAAAACAGCCATAACTTTTGTTCCAAGTGAGTTTTCAGTCAAGTTTCAACCTGAAAGCATAGAAAGATGCATAAACTTGAAGTTACAGCTTGATTTCAGTGAGTTTTCATCAAAATACAGGAGTTCTGCATGAAGTGTTCATTTTGGCCTTCTCTCGCTGAGAAAACACTATTTGTGACCTGTGATACAAAAATGCCATAACTTTTGTTCCAAGTGAGTTTTCATTCAAGTTTCAACCTGAAAGCATAGAAAGATGCATAAACTTGAAGTTACAGCTTGATTTCAGTGAGTTTTCATCAAAATACAGGAGTTCTGCATGAAGTGTTCATTTTGGCCTTCTCTCCTTGAGAAAACTCTATTTGTGACCTGTGATACAAAAATGCCATAACTTTTGTTCAAAGTGAGTTTTCAGTCAAGTTTCTTCCTGAAAGCATAGAAAGATGCATAAACTTGAAGATACAGCTTGATTTCAGTGAGTTTTCATTAAAATACAGGAGTTCTGCACGAAGTGTTCATTTTGGCCTTCTCTCGCTGAGAAAACGCTATTTGTGACCTGCGACACAAAAATGCCATAACTTTTGTTCAAAGTGAGTTTTCAGTCAAGTTTCAAACTGAAAGCATAGAAAGATGCATAAACTTGAAGTTACAGCTTGATTTCAGTGAGTTTTCATCAAAATACAGGAGTTCTGCATGAAGTGTTCATTTTGGCCTTCTCTCGCTGAGAAAACACTATTTGTGACCTGTGATACAAAAATGCCATAACTTTTGTTCCAAGTGAGTTTTCAGTCAAGTTTCAACCTGAAAGCATAGAAAGATGCATAAACTTGAAGTTACAGCTTGATTTCAGTGAGTTTTCATCAAAATACAGGAGTTCTGCATGAAGTGTTCATTTTGGCCTTCTCTCGCTGAGAAAACACTATTTGTGACCTGTGATACAAAAATGCCATAACTTTTGTTGAAAGTGAGTTTTCGGTCAAGTTTCATCCTGAAAGCATAGAAAGATGCATAAACTTGAAGTTACAGCTTGATTTCAGTGAGTTTTCATCAAAATACAGGAGTTCTGCATGAAGTGTTCATTTTGGCCTTCTCTCGCTGAGAAAACGCTATTTGTGACCTGCGACACAAAAATGCCATAACTTTTGTTCAAAGTGAGTTTTCAGTCAAGTTTCAACCTGAAAGAATAGAAAGATGCATAAACTTGAAGTTACAGCTTGATTTCAGTGAGTTTTCATCAAAATACAGGAGTTCTGCATGAAGTGTTCATTTTGGCCTTCTCTCGCTGAGAAAACACTATTTGTGAACTGTGATACAAAAATGCCATAACTTTTGTTCAAAGTGAGTTTTCAGTCAAGTTTCAACCTGAAAGCATAGAAAGATGCATAAACTTGAAATTACAGCTTGATTTCAGTGAGTTTTCATCAAAATACAGGAGTTCTGCATGAAGTGTTCATTTTGGCCTTCTCTCGCTGAGAAAACGCTATTTGTGACCTGTGACAAAAAACAGCCATAACTTTTGTTCAAAGTGAGTTTTCAGTCAAGTTTCATCCTGAAAGCATAGAAAGATGCATAAACTTGAAGTTACAGCTTGATTTCAGTGAGTTTTCATCAAAATACATGAATTCTGCATGAAGTGTTCATTTTGGCCTTCTCTCGCTGAGAAAACACTATTTGTGACCTGTGATACAAAAATGCCATAACTTTTGTTCAAAGTGAGTTTTCAGTCAAGTTTCAACCTGAAAGCATAGAAAGATGCATAAACTTGAAGTTACAGCTTGATTTCAGTGAGTTTTCATCAAAATACAGGAGTTCTGCATGAAGTGTTCATTTTGGCCTTCTCTCGCTGAGAAAACACTATTTGTGACCTGTGATACAAAAATGCCATAACTTTTGTTCCAAGTGAGTTTTCAGTCAAGTTTCAACCTGAAAGCATTGAAAGATGCATAAACTTGAAGTTACAGCTTGATTTCAGTGAGTTTTCATCAAATAAAGGAGTTCTGCATGAAGTGTTCATTTTGGCCTTCTCTCGCTTAGAAAACACTATTTGTGACCTGTGATACAAAAATGCCATAACTTTTGTTCAAAGTGAGTTTTCAGTCAAGTTTCATCCTGAAAGCATAGAAAGATGAATAAACTTGAAGTTACAGCTTGATTTCAGTGAGTTTTCATCAAAATACAGGAGTTCTGCATGAAGTGTTCATTTTGGCCTTCTCTCGCTGAGAAAACACTATTTGTGACCTGTGACACAAAAATGCCATAACTTTTGTTCCAAGTGAGTTTTCAGTCAAGTTTCAACCTGAAAGCATAGAAAGATGCATAAACTTGAAGTTACAGCTTGATTTCAGTGAGTTTTCATCAAAATACAGGAGTTCTGCATGAAGTGTTCATTTTGGCCTTCTCTCGCTGAGAAAACACTATTTGTGACCTGTGATACAAAAATGCCATAACTTTTGTTCAAAGTGAGTTTTCAGTCAAGTTTCATCCTGAAAGCATAGAAAGATGCATAATCTTGAAGTTACAGCTTGATTTCAGTGAGTTTTGATCAAAATACAGGAGTTCTGCATGAAGTGTTCATTTTGGCCTTCTCTCGCTGAGAAAACACTATTTGTGACCTGCGACACAAAACAGCCATAACTTTTGTTCAAAGTGAGTTTTCAGTCAAGTTTCAACCTGAAAGCATAGAAAGATGCATAAACTTGAAGTGACAGCTTGATTTCAGTGAGTTTTCATCAAAATACAGGAGTTCTGCATGAAGTGTTCATTTTGGCCTTCTCTCGCTGAGAAAACACTATTTGTGACCTGCGACACAAAACAGCCATAACTTTTCTTCAAAGTGAGTTTTCAGTCAAGTTTCAACCTGAAAGCATAGAAAGATGCATAAACTTGAAGTTACAGCTTGATTTCAGTGAGTTTTCATCAAAATACAGGAGTTCTGCATGAAGTGTTCATTTTGGCCTTCTCTCGCTGAGAAAACACTATTGTGACCTGTGATACAAAAATGCCATAACTTTTGTTCAAAGTGAGTTTTCAGTCAAGTTTCAACCTGAAAGCATAGAAAGATGCATAAACTTGAAGTTACAGCTTGATTTCAGTGAGTTTTCATCAAAATACAGGTGTTCTGCATGAAGTGTTCATTTTGGCCTTCTCTTGCTGAGAAAACACTATTTGTGACCTGTGATACAAAAATGCCATAACTTTTGTTCCAAGTGAGTTTTCAGTCAAGTTTCAACCTGAAAGCATAGAAAGATGCATAAACTTGAAGTTACAGCTTGATTTCAGTGAGTTTTCATCAAAATACAGGAGTTCTGCATGAAGTGTTCATTTTGGCCTTCTCTCGCTGAGAAAACACTATGTGTGACCTGTGATACAAAAATGCCATAACTTTTGTTCAAAGTGAGTTTTCAGTCAAGTTTCAACCTGAAAGCATAGAAAGATGCATAAACTTGAAGTTACAGCTTGATTTCAGTGAGTTTTCATCAAAATACAGGAGTTCTGCATGAAGTGTTCATTTTGGCCTTCTCTCGCTGAGAAAACACTATTTGTGACCTGTGATACAAAAATGCCATAACTTTTGTTCCAAGTGAGTTTTCAGTCAAGTTTCAACCTGAAAGCATAGAAAGATGCATAAACTTGAAGTTACAGCTTGATTTCAGTGAGTTTTCATCAAAATACAGGAGTTCTGCATGAAGTGTTCATTTTGGCCTTCTCTCGCTGAGAAAACACTATTTGTGACCTGTGATACAAAAATGCCATAACTTTTGTTCCAAGTGAGTTTTCATTCAAGTTTCAACCTGAAAGCATAGAAAGATGCATAAACTTGAAGTTACAGCTTGATTTCAGTGAGTTTTCATCAAAATACAGGAGTTCTGCATGAAGTGTTCATTTTGGCCTTCTCTCGCTGAGAAAACACTATTTGTGAACTGTGTTACAAAAATGCCATAACTTTTGTTCAAAGTGAGTTTTCAGTCAAGTTTCAACCTGAAAGCATAGAAAGATGTATAAACTTGAAGTTACAGCTTGATTTCAGTGAGTTTTCATCAAAATACAGGAGTTCTGCATGAAGTGTTCATTTTGGCCTTCTCTCGCTGAGAAAACACTATTTGTGACCTGTGATACAAAAATGCCATAACATTTGTTCAAAGTGAGTTTTCAGTCAAGTTTCAACATGAAAGCATAGAAAGATGCATAAACTTGAAGTTACAGCTTGATTTCAGTGAGTTTTCATCAAAATACAGGAGTTCTGCATGAAGTGTTCATTTTGGCCTTCTCTCGCTGAGAAAACACTATTTGTGACCTGTGATACAAAAATGCCATAACTTTTGTTCCAAGTGAGTTTTCAGTCAAGTTTCAACCTGAAAGCATAGAAAGATGCATAAACTTGAAGTTACAGCTTGATTTCAGTGAGTTTTCATCAAAATACAGGAGTTCTGCATGAAGTGTTCATTTTGGCCTTCTCTCGCTGAGAAAACACTATTTGTGACCTGTGATACAAAACAGCCATAACTTTTGTTCCAAGTGAGTTTTCAGTCAAGTTTCATCCTGAAAGCATAGAAAGATGCATAAACTTGAAGTTACAGCTTGATTTCAGTGAGTTTTCATCAAAATACAGGAGTTCTGCATGAAGTGTTCATTTTGGCCTTCTCTCGCTGAGAAAACACTATTTGTGACCTGTGATACAAAAATGCCATAACTTTTGTTCAAAGTGAGTTTTCAGTCAAGTTTCATCCTGAAAGCATAGAAAGATGCATAAACTTTAAGTTACAGCTTGATTTCAGTGAGTTTTAATCAAAATACAGGAGTTCTGCATGAAGTGTTCATTTTGGCCTTCTCTCGCTGAGAAAACGCTATTTGTGACCTGCGACACAAAAATGCCATAACTTTTGTTCAAAGTGAGTTTTCAGTCAAGTTTCTACCTGAAAGCATAGAAAGATGCATAAACTTGAAGTTACAGCTTGATTTCAGTGAGTTTTCATCAAAATACAGGAGTTCTGCATGAAGTGTTCATTTTGGCCTTCTCTCGCTGAGAAAACACTATTTGTGACCTGCGACACAAAAAAGCCATAACTTTTCTTCAAAGTGAGTTTTCAGTCAAGTTTCATCCTGAAAGCATAGAAAGATGCATAAACTTGAAGTTACAGCTTGATTTCAGTGAGTTTTCATCAAAATACAGGAGTTCTGCATGAAGTGCTCATTTTGGCCTTCTCTCGCTGAGAAAACACTATTTGTGACCTGTGATACAAAAATGCCATAACTTTTGTTCAAAGTGAGTTTTCAGTCAAGTTTCATCCTGAAAGCATAGAAAGATGCATGAACTTGAAGTTACAGCTTGATTTCAGTGAGTTTTCATCAAAATACAGGAGTTCTGCATGAAGTGTTCATTTTGGCCTTCTCTCGCTGAGAAAACACTATTTGTGACCTGTGATACAAAAATGCCATAACTTTTGTTCAAAGTGAGTTTTCAGTCAAGTTTCATCCTGAAAGCATAGAAAGATGCATAAACTTGAAGTTACAGCTTGATTTCAGTGAGTTTTCATCAAAATACAGGAGTTCTGCATGATGTGTTCATTTTGGCCTTCTCTCGCTGAGAAAACACTATTTGTGACCTGTGATACAAAAATGCCATAACTTTTGTTCAAAGTGAGTTTTCAGTCAAGTTTCAACCTGAAAGCATAGAAAGATGCATAAACTTGAAGTTACAGCTTGATTTCAGTGAGTTTTCATCAAAATACAGGAGTTCTCTATGAAGTGTTCATTTTGGCCTTCTCCCGCTGAAAAAACACTATTTGTGACCTGCAACACAAAACAGCCATAACTTTTGT
>NW_028234252.1:0-43482 GCF_037954235.1 Aulostomus chinensis
AGTATCACCGATACATTTGAAGGCTCAGCAAAGTCTGTAAAGAAGAGCTGGGGATTCTCCTCCTTTGAGGACAAAGTCACTCATGAGACAACCCCAAAGAGAAGCACTTGTGAACACAAAAATCAGCAGTGTCTCCATTTGAGGTGATCTAAATGTTGACCGTCATGTTTGCTCTCTCACCTCGTGTGAAATTTCGTCAGGCAAAACCACCCCAACAAGTAGCACTTACTTAATGCAACAATAAAGTCAATGCTCTTATTAGGGTCATAATGATGACTTCATGACATGATGTCAAAGCAGACTCCTGGACAGAATGCACGAACATGTTGGATCTTTTCTGAACAATATCTTCAAGGATGGTTGGGATTTCATACATACACAACCAGCCAGGATGGAGCGCTTTGTGTTTTGAGTACACAAGCAAGTGTTTGTATCCGTCCATTCCTTCTTTCAGCCTGTATTGTCAAAATTGGATCTGCAAATTGACTTGTCTTGACTCGAATAACTCGCAACTTGAGACAACCCCAAAGAGAAGCACTTGTGAGTGTCTGAATCAATAGTGTTTCCATTTGAGGTCATCTAAATGTGCCCAAAAACAAATATTTCTGCAACAATAAAGTCAATGTTCTTCTTAGGTTCATAATGATGACTTCATGATCTCAAAGCAGAATCCTGGACGGAATGGGAGAACATGTTGGATCCTTTCTCATGTCAGTAAAATGTGTCCTCCACAGCCATCTCCAGCAACAACCACTTACTGACTTAAAGAGTCAAGTCCTTATTTAAGTTAGGGGTGGGACTTCCATCAAATAACTAGTCTGGGTTATCCTAAAGATTAATTTTCATTTGTCCTCATATATCTTTGATTAGGCTTTCGCTTCATTGGTCTGCAAAATTACCCCAACAAGTAGCACTTACTGCAATCGCACCTCAAGTCAGTGCTAACATTAGGGTCATTTTGGTTACAACTTCACTCATTTAGCCAGTTCCACGGAACATGTGCATTGATACTGCTTAGGTTTGTGTTCGTGCCGAAGAACTCACAACCAAGACGACCCCAAAGAGAAGCACTTTTTAAGTCGACAATCATTCGATCTTTGATTTGGGGTTTCCCGAACGTGAGTTAAGTAATACCAACGTTAACGCAATATAAAATAGAAAAAAGCAGATAACTGGAAAATGTCTCCGAATTTATTTTGTGCCTATTGTCAATCGGAACTGCCCCAACTAGAAGCACTTACTGATTTTAAACAGTCAAGTCGATGCAACTGTTAGGGTAATTCCAAAATCCGTGAAAAAAAAGACACACAGATCTTTATCAGCCTAGAAACCTCTTATGGATATTGGAACCCATGGTTTCAGCAGTCAGCAGAAATATCCACAAAGAAAAACACTGATGTCATTCAGAAATCAAGTGAGTGCCTCTCTATGAGCTCTATTTCTCGGTTCGTGAAATGGCCAGCTAAATCCATCCAGTGGGGTTCCAGGGTCTCCTCTTTTGAAAAAAAAAGGATCTCATGATACAACCGCAAAGAGAAGCACTTGTGAACACAAAACTCAGCAGTGTCTCTAATGTTGACCGGCATGTTTGCTCTCTCACCTCGTGTGAAATTTCGTCAGGCAAAACCACCCCTACAAGTAGCACTTACTTAAAGCAACAATAAAGTCAATGCACTTATTAGGGTCATAATGATGACTTCATGACATGATGTCAAAGCAGAATCCTGGACAGAATGCAGGAACTTCTTGGATCTTTTCGAAAGAATATCTTCAAGGATTGTTGGGATTTCATACACATACAACCAGCCAGGATGGAGCGCTTTGTGTTTTTAGTCCAGAAGCAAGTGTTTGTATCCGTCCATTCCTTCTTTCAGCCTGTATTGTCAAAATTTGATCTGCAAATCGTCTTGTCTTGACTCGAATAACTCGCAACTTGAGACAACCCCAAAGAGAAGCACTTGTGAGTGTCTGAATCACTAGTGTTTCCATTTGAGGTCATCTAAATGTGCCCAAAAACAAATATTTCTGTAACAATAAAGTCAATGCTCTTCTTAGGTTCATAATGATGACTTCATGATCTCAAAGCAGAATCCTGGACGGAATGGGAGAACATGTTGGATCTTTTCTCATGTCAGTAAAATGTGTCCTCCACAGCCATCTCCAGCAACAACCACTTACTGACTTCAAGAGTCAAGTCCTTATTTAAATCAGGGGTGGGACTTCCATCAAATAACTAGTCTTGGTTATCCTCAAGATTAATTTTTATTTGTCCTCATATATCTTTGATAAGGCTTTCGCTTCATTGGTCTGCAAAATTACCCCAACAAGAAGCACTTACTGCAATCGCACCTCAAGTCAGTGCTAACATTAGGGTCATTTTGGTTACAACTTTACTCATTTAGCCAGTTCCACGGAACATGTGCATTGACACTGCTTAGGTTTGTCTTCGTGCCGAAGAACTCACAACCAAGACGACCCCAAAGAGAAGCACTTTTTAAGTCGACAATCATTAGATCTTTGATCTGGGGTTTTCCGATCGTGAGTTAAGTAATACCAACGTTAACGCAAGATAAAATAGAAAAAAGCAGATAACTGGAAAATGTCTCCGAATTTATTTTGTGCCTATTGTCAATCGGAACTGCCCCAACTAGAAGCACTTACTGATTTTAAACAGTCAAGTCGATGCAACTGTTAGGGTAATTCCAAAATCCGTGAAAAAAAAGACACACAGATCTTTATCAGCCTAGAAACCTCTTATGGATATTGGAACCCATGGTTTCAGCAGTCAGCAGAAATATCCACAAAGAAAAACACTGATGTCATTCAGAAATCAAGTGAGTGCCTCTCTATGAGCTCTATTTCTCGGTTCATTAAATGGCCAGCTAAATCCATCCAGTGGGGTTTCAGGGTCTCCTCATTTGAAAAAAAAAGGCACTCATGATACAACCCCAAAGAGAAGCACTTGTGAACACAAAACTCAGCAGTGTCTCTCATGTTGACCGGCATGTTTGCTCTCTCACCTCGTGTGAAATTTCGTCAGGCAAAACCACCCCAACAAGTAGCACTTACTTAAAGCAACAATAAAGTCAATGCTCTTATTAGGGTCATAATGATGACTTCATGACATGATGTCAAAGCAGAATCCTGGACAGAATGCAGGAACTTCTTGGATCTTTTCGAAAGAATATCTTCAAGGATTGTTGGGATTTCATACACATACAACCAGCCAGGATGGAGCGCATAGTGTTTTTAGTCCACAAGCAAGTGTTTGTATCTATCCATTCCTTCTTTCAGCCTGTATTGTCAAAATTTAATCTGCAAATCATCTTGTCTTGATTGGACTAACTCGCAACTGAGACAACCCCAAAGAGAAGCACTTGTGAGTTTGTGCATCACTAGTGTCTCCATTTGAGGTTATCTAAATGTGCCAACAAACAAATGTTTCTTCTCATACGGGCTGTTAAATGCGTCCTTCATCACCAACAACCATAAGTGCGGCTTTCCCCCCCCAAAAAACAGCTATTAACTTAAAGAGACAAGCCCTTATTTAAGTTAGGAGTGGGACTTCCATCAAAACACCAGTCTTGGTTATCCTCAAGATTAATTTTCATTTGTCCTCATATATCTTTGATAAGGCTTTCGCTTCATTGGTCTGCAAAATTACCCCAACAAGTAGCACTTACTGCAATAGCACCTCAAGTCAGTGCTAACATTAGGGTCATTTTGGTTACAACTTTACTCATTTAGCCAGTTCCACGGAACATGTACATTGATACTGCTTAGGTTTGTCTGTGTGCCGAAGAACTCACAACCAAGACGACCCCAAAGAGAAGCACTTTTGAATTTGACAATCATTGGTACTTTGATTTGCGGTTATCTGAGTGTGAGTTGTTTACACAGTATTCAATATTACAAAAGTTAAATTACAGCTCAGTCCGGTAAAGTGCCGAGTCAATGCTAAATTTGGATGGGTATACCTTTGCAATTATCTACCTTCTTTCCTCCTGTCGATCACTTCAGTCTTGTGGCGAATCCTTCCTTCGTATCCTGCGATTTCCCGTGCCAGCAATGTAAACTGTGAGTCCGGCACCAACTGTGCTTCTTATAATGCAGACTTACAGCCCTTTCACTGTACTCCTCCACCTCCTTCTTCTGGAAGTTTCAACGATCTTGACGATGGCCGCCAAAGCATCACACTCGCTTCTGATGAAACGACTGTCGTCACTGCTCATTCTCACCAGACTTTTCACTTACTCTGAATGCCACATTTGTATGCAAAGAGTTTGCTCAAACACGTTACCACCTGGTGGCTGCCGATGACAACTGAATCAAGAGAGCTGGAAAGGAGTGCATTGATGAAGAATTAGACCAGTGTGTTGACACCAAGATACCTTTCTGCCAAAGACCCCTCATATACTCCTGGAACGTAATGGGATATGGTAAACCTTATTTAATGGGAACAGATTGAAAAAGAATCAATCGGAAATGACTGGAGCAGTTGATAAGCATCATATCAATATGGGAACCAATGATTTCAGCAGTCAGCAAAAACATCCCAATGAAAAGCAGATCTGTCATGCAGACATTAAGTGCGTGTCTGTGTCAAGGAAGTATCACCGATACATTTGAAGGCTCAACAAAGTCTGTACAGAAGAGCTGGGGATTCTCCTCCTTTGAGGACAAAGTCACTCATGAGACAACCCCAAAGAGAAGCACTTGTGAACACAAAAATCAGCAGTGTCTCCATTTGAGGTGATCTAAATGTTGACCGTCATGTTTGCTCTCTCACCTCGTGTGAAATTTCGTCAGGCAAAACCACCCCAACAAGTAGCACTTACTTAAAGCAACAATAAAGTCAATGCTCTTATTAGGGTCATAATGATGACTTCATGACATGATGTCAAAGCAGAATCCATGAAAGAATGCAGGAACTTCTTGGATCTTTTCGAAAGAATATCTTCAAGGATTGTTGGGATTTCATACACATACAACCAGCCAGGATGGAGCGCTTTGTGTTTTTAGTCCACAAGCAAGTGTTTGTATCCGTCCATTCCTTCTTTCAGCCTGTATTGTCAAAATTTGATCTGCAAATCATCTTGTCTTGATTGGAATATCTCGCAACTGAGACAACCCCAAAGAGAAGCACTTGTGAGTATGTGCATCACTAGTGTTTCCATTTGAGGTTATCTAAATGTGCCAACAAACAAATGTTTCTTCTCATACGGTCTGTCAAATGCGTCCTTCATCACCAACAACCATAAATGTGGCTTTCCCCCCCCCCAAAAAAAGCTATTAACTTAAAGAGACAAGCCCTTATTTAAGTTAGGAGTGGGACTTCCATCAAAACACCAGTCTTGGTTATCCTCAAGATTAATTTTCATTTGTCCTCATATATCTTTGATAAGGCTTTCGCTTCATTGGTCTGCAAAATTACCCCAACAAGTAGCACTTACTGCAATAGCACCTCAAGTCAGTGCTAACATTAGGGTCATTTTGGTTACAACTTTACTCATTTAGCCAGTTCCACGGAACATGTACATTGATACTGCTTAGGTTTGTCTGTGTGCCGAAGAACTCACAACCAAGACGACCCCAAAGAGAAGCACTTTTGAATTTGACAATCATTGGTACTTTGATTTGAGGTTATCTGAGTGTGAGTTGTTTACACAGCATTCAATATTACAAAAGTTAAATTACAGCTCAGTCCGGTAAAGTGCCAAGTCAATGCTAAATTTGGATGGGTATACCTTGGCAATTATCTGCCTTCTTCCCTCCTGTCGATCACTTCAGTCTTGTGGCGAATCCTTCCTTCGTATCCTGCGATTTCCCGTGCCAGCAATGTAAACTGTGAGTCCGGCACCAAATGTGCTTATTATAATGCAGACTTACAGCCCTTTCACTGTACTCCTCCACCTCCTTCTTCTGGAAGTTTCAACGATCTTGACGATGGCCGCCAAAGCATCACACTCGCTTCTGATGAAACGACTGTCATCACTGCTCATTCTCACCAGACTTTCCACTTACTCTGAATGCCACATTTGTATGCAAGGAGTTTGCTCAAACACGTTACCACCTGGTGGCTGCCGATGACAACTGAATCAAGAGAGCTGGAAAGGAGTGCATTGATGAAGAATTAGACCAGTGTGTTGACACCAAGATACCTTTCTGCCAAAGACCCCTCATATTCTCCTGGAACGTAATGGGATATGGTGAACCTTATTTAATGGGAACAGATTGAAAAAGAATCAATCGGAACTGACTGGAGCAGTTGATAAGCATCATATCAATATGGGAACCAATGATTTCAGCAGTCAGCAAAAACATCCCAATGAAAAGCAGATCTGTCATGCAGACATTAAGTGCGTGTCTGTGTCAAGGAAGTATCACCGATACATTTGAAGGCTCAGCAAAGTCTGTAAAGAAGAGCTGGGGATTCTCCTCCTTTGAGGACAAAGTCACTCATGAGACAACCCCAAAGAGAAGCACTTGTGAACACAAAAATCAGCAGTGTCTCCATTTGAGGTGATCTAAATGTTGACCGTCATGTTTGCTCTCTCACCTCGTGTGAAATTTCGTCAGGCAAAACCACCCCAACAAGTAGCACTTACTTAAAGCAACAATAAAGTCAATGCTCTTATTAGGGTCATAATGATGACTTCATGACATGATGTCAAAGCAGAATCCTGGACAGAATGCAGGAACTTCTTGGATCTTTTCGAAAGAATATCTTCAAGGATTGTTGGGATTTCATACACATACAACCAGCCAGGATGGAGCGCTTTGTGTTTTGAGTACACAAGCAAGTGTTTGTATCCGTCCATTCCTTCTTTCAGCCTGTATTGTCAAAATTTGATCTGCAAATCGTCTTGTCTTGACTCGAATAACTCGCAACTTGAGACAACCCCAAAGAGAAGCACTTGTGAGTGTCTGAATCACTAGTGTTTCCATTTGAGGTCATCTAAATGTGCCCAAAAACAAATATTTCTGTAACAATAAAGTCAATGCTCTTCTTAGGTTCATAATGATGACTTCATGATCTCAAAGCAGAATCCTGGACGGAATGGGAGAACATGTTGGATCTTTTCTCATGTCAGTAAAATGTGTCCTCCACAGCCATCTCCAGCAACAACCACTTACTGACTTCAAGAGTCAAGTCCTTATTTAAATTAGGGGTGGGACTTCCATCAAATAACTAGTCTTGGTTATCCTCAAGATTAATTTTTATTTGTCCTCATATATCTTTGATAAGGCTTTCGCTTCATTGGTCTGCAAAATTACCCCAACAAGAAGCACTTTCTGCAATCGCACCACAAGTCAGTGCTAACATTTGGGTCATTTTGGTTACAACTTCACTCATTTAGCCAGTTCCACGGAACATGTGCATTGATACTGCTAAGGTTTGTCTTCGTGCCGAAGAACTCACAACCAAGACGACCCCAAAGAGAAGCACTTTTTAAGTCGACAATCATTAGATCTTTGATTTGGGGTTTCCCGATCGTGAGTTAAGTAATACCAACGTTAACGCAAGATAAAATAGAAAAAAGCAGATAACTGGAAAATGTCTCCGAATTTATTTTGAGCCTATTGTCAATCGGAACTGCCCCAACTAGAAGCACTTACTGATTTTAAACAGTCAAGTCGATGCAACTGTTAGGGTAATTCCAAAATCCGTGAAAAAAAAGACACACAGATCTTTATCAGCCTAGAAACCTCTTATGGATATTGGAACCCATGGTTTCAGCAGTCAGCAGAAATATCCACAAAGAAAAACACTGATGTCATTCAGAAATCAAGTGAGTGCCTCTCTATGAGCTCTATTTCTCGGTTCGTGAAATGGCCAGCTAAATCCATCCAGTGGGGTTCCAGGGTCTCCTCTTTTGAAAAAAAAAGGATCTCATGATACAACCGCAAAGAGAAGCACTTGTGAACACAAAACTCAGCAGTGTCTCTAATGTTGACCGGCATGTTTGCTCTCTCACCTCGTGTGAAATTTCGTCAGGCAAAACCACCCCAACAAGTAGCACTTACTTAAAGCAACAATAAAGTCAATGCACTTATTAGGGTCATAATGATGACTTCATGACATGATGTCAAAGCAGAATCCTGGACAGAATGCAGGAACTTCTTGGATCTTTTCGAAAGAATATCTTCAAGGATTGTTGGGATTTCATACACATACAACCAGCCAGGATGGAGCGCTTTGTGTTTTTAGTCCAGAAGCAAGTGTTTGTATCCGTCCATTCCTTCTTTCAGCCTGTATTGTCAAAATTTGATCTGCAAATCGTCTTGTCTTGACTCGAATAACTCGCAACTTGAGACAACCCCAAAGAGAAGCACTTGTGAGTGTCTGAATCACTAGTGTTTCCATTTGAGGTCATCTAAATGTGCCCAAAAACAAATATTTCTGTAACAATAAAGTCAATGCTCTTCTTAGGTTCATAATGATGACTTCATGATCTCAAAGCAGAATCCTGGACGGAATGGGAGAACATGTTGGATCTTTTCTCATGTCAGTAAAATGTGTCCTCCACAGCCATCTCCAGCAACAACCACTTACTGACTTCAAGAATCAAGTCCTTATTTAAATCAGGGGTGGGACTTCCATCAAATAACTAGTCTTGGTTATCCTCAAGATTAATTTTTATTTGTCCTCATATATCTTTGATAAGGCTTTCGCTTCATTGGTCTGCAAAATTACCCCAACAAGAAGCACTTACTGCAATCGCACCTCAAGTCAGTGCTAACATTAGGGTCATTTTGGTTACAACTTTACTCATTTAGCCAGTTCCACGGAACATGTGCATTGACACTGCTTAGGTTTGTCTTCGTGCCGAAGAACTCACAACCAAGACGACCCCAAAGAGAAGCACTTTTTAAGTCGACAATCATTAGATCTTTGATCTGGGGTTTCCCGATCGTGAGTTAAGTAATACCAACGTTAACGCAAGATAAAATAGAAAAAAGCAGATAACTGGAAAATGTCTCCGAATTTATTTTGTGCCTATTGTCAATTAGAACTGCCCCAACTAGAAGCACTTACTGATTTTAAACAGTCAAGTCGATGCAACTGTTAGGGTAATTCCAAAATCCGTGAAAAAAAAGACACACAGATCTTTATCAGCCTAGAAACCTCTTATGGATATTGGAACCCATGGTTTCAGCAGTCAGCAGAAATATCCACAAAGAAAAACACTGATGTCATTCAGAAATCAAGTGAGTGCCTCTCTATGAGCTCTATTTCTCGGTTCGTTAAATGGCCAGCTAAATCCATCCAGTGGGGTTCCAGGGTCTCCTCATTTGAAAAAAAAGGCACTCATGATACAACCCCAAAGAGAAGCACTTGTGAACACAAAACTCAGCAGTGTCTCTAATGTTGACCGGCATGTTTGCTCTCTCACCTCGTGTGAAATTTCGTCAGGCAAAACCACCCCAACAAGTAGCACTTACTTAAAGCAACAATAAAGTCAATGCTCTTATTAGGGTCATAATGATGACTTCATGACATGATGTCAAAGCAGAATCCTGGACAGAATGCAGGAACTTCTTGGATCTTTTCGAAAGAATATCTTCAAGGATTGTTGGAATTTCATACACATACAACCAGCCAGGATGGAGCGCTTAGTGTTTTTAGTCCACAAGCAAGTGTTTGTATCTATCCATTCCTTCTTTCAGCCTGTATTTTCACAATTTGATCTGCAAATCCTCTTGTCTTGATTCGAATAACTCGCAACTGAGACAACCCCAAAGAGAAGCACTTGTGAGTATGTGCATCACTAGTGTCTCCATTTGAGGTCATCTAAATGTGCAAACAAACAAATATTTCTTCTCATACTGTCTGTTAAATGCGTCCTTCATCACCAACAACCATAAATGCGGCTTTCCCCAAAAATAAACCAGCTATTAACTTGAAGAGTAAAGCCCTTATTTAAGTTAGGCGTGTGACTTCCATCAAAACACCAGTCTTGGTTATCCTCAAGATTAATTTTCATTTGTCCTCATATATCTTTGATAAGGCTTTCGCTTCATTGGTCTGCAAAATTACCCCAACAAGTAGCACTTACTGCAATAGCACCTCAAGTCAGTGCTAACATTAGGGTCATTTTGGTTACAACTTTACTCATTTAGCCAGTTCCACGGAACATGTACATTGATACTGCTTAGGTTTGTCTGTGTGCCGAAGAACTCACAACCAAGACGACCCCAAAGAGAAGCACTTTTGAATTTGACAATCATTGGTACTTTGATTTGAGGTTATCTGAGTGTGAGTTGTTTACACAGTATTCAATATTACAAAAGCTAAATTCCAACTCAGTCCGGTAAAGTGCCAAGTCAATGCTAAATTTGGATGGGTATACCTTTGCAATTATCTACCTTCTTTCCTCCTGTCGATCACTTCAGTCTTGTGGCGAATCCTTCCTTCGTATCCTGCGATTTCCCGTGCCAGCAATGGAAACTGTGAGTCCGGCACCAACTGTGCTTCTTATAATGCAGACTAACAGCCCTTTCACTGTACCCCTCCACCTCCTTCTTCTGGAAGTTTCAACGATCTTGACGATTGCCGCCAAAGCATCACACTCGCTTCTGATGAAACGACTGTCGTCACTGCTCATTCTCACCAGACTTTTCACTTACTTTGAATGCCACATTTGTATGCAAAGACTTTGCTCAAACACGTTACCACCTGGTGGCTGCCGATGACAACTGAATCAAGAGAGCTGGAAAGGAGTGCATTGATGAAGAATTAGACCAGTGTGTTGACACCAAGATACCTTTCTGCCAAAGACCCCTCATATTCTCCTGGAACGTAATGGGATATGGTGAACCTTATTTAATGGGAACAGATTGAAAAAGAATCAATCGGAACTGACTGGAGCAGTTGATAAGCATCATATCAATATGGGACCCAATGATTTCAGCAGTCAGCAAAAACATCCCAATGAAAAGCAGATCTGTCATGCAGACATTAAGTGCGTGTCTGTGTCAAGGAAGTATCACCGATACATTTGAAGGCTCAGCAAAGTCTGTAAAGAAGAGCTGGGGATTCTCCTCCTTTGAGGACAAAGTCACTCATGAGACAACCCCAAAGAGAAGCACTTGTGAACACAAAAATCAGCAGTGTCTCCATTTGAGGTGATCTAAATGTTGACCGTCATGTTTGCTCTCTCACCTCGTGTGAAATTTCGTCAGGCAAAACCACCCCAACAAGTAGCACTTACTTAATGCAACAATAAAGTCAATGCTCTTATTAGGGTCATAATGATGACTTCATGACATGATGTCAAAGCAGACTCCTGGACAGAATGCACGAACATGTTGGATCTTTTCTGAACAATATCTTCAAGGATGGTTGGGATTTCATACATACACAACCAGCCAGGATGGAGCGCTTTGTGTTTTGAGTACACAAGCAAGTGTTTGTATCCGTCCATTCCTTCTTTCAGCCTGTATTGTCAAAATTGGATCTGCAAATTGACTTGTCTTGACTCGAATAACTCGCAACTTGAGACAACCCCAAAGAGAAGCACTTGTGAGTGTCTGAATCAATAGTGTTTCCATTTGAGGTCATCTAAATGTGCCCAAAAACAAATATTTCTGCAACAATAAAGTCAATGTTCTTCTTAGGTTCATAATGATGACTTCATGATCTCAAAGCAGAATCCTGGACGGAATGGGAGAACATGTTGGATCCTTTCTCATGTCAGTAAAATGTGTCCTCCACAGCCATCTCCAGCAACAACCACTTACTGACTTAAAGAGTCAAGTCCTTATTTAAGTTAGGGGTGGGACTTCCATCAAATAACTAGTCTGGGTTATCCTAAAGATTAATTTTCATTTGTCCTCATATATCTTTGATTAGGCTTTCGCTTCATTGGTCTGCAAAATTACCCCAACAAGTAGCACTTACTGCAATCGCACCCCAAGTCAGTGCTAACTTTACTCATTTAGCCAGTTCCACTGAACATGTGCATTGACACTGCTTAGGTTTGTCTTCGTGCCGAAGAACTCACAACCAAGACGACCCCAAAGAGAAGCACTTTTTAAGTCGACAATCATTAGATCTTTGATCTGGGGTTTCCCGATCGTGAGTTAAGTAATACCAACGTTAACGCAAGATAAAATAGAAAAAAGCAGATAACTGGAAAATGTCTCCGAATTTATTTTGTGCCTATTGTCAATTAGAACTGCCCCAACTAGAAGCACTTACTGATTTTAAACAGTCAAGTCGATGCAACTGTTAGGGTAATTCCAAAATCCGTGAAAAAAAAGACACACAGATCTTTATCAGCCTAGAAACCTCTTATGGATATTGGAACCCATGGTTTCAGCAGTCAGCAGAAATATCCACAAAGAAAAACACTGATGTCATTCAGAAATCAAGTGAGTGCCTCTCTATGAGCTCTATTTCTCGGTTCGTTAAATGGCCAGCTAAATCCATCCAGTGGGGTTCCAGGGTCTCCTCATTTGAAAAAAAAGGCACTCATGATACAACCCCAAAGAGAAGCACTTGTGAACACAAAACTCAGCAGTGTCTCTAATGTTGACCGGCATGTTTGCTCTCTCACCTCGTGTGAAATTTCGTCAGGCAAAACCACCCCAACAAGTAGCACTTACTTAAAGCAACAATAAAGTCAATGCTCTTATTAGGGTCATAATGATGACTTCATGACATGATGTCAAAGCAGAATCCTGGACAGAATGCAGGAACTTCTTGGATCTTTTCGAAAGAATATCTTCAAGGATTGTTGGAATTTCATACACATACAACCAGCCAGGATGGAGCGCTTAGTGTTTTTAGTCCACAAGCAAGTGTTTGTATCTATCCATTCCTTCTTTCAGCCTGTATTTTCACAATTTGATCTGCAAATCCTCTTGTCTTGATTCGAATAACTCGCAACTGAGACAACCCCAAAGAGAAGCACTTGTGAGTATGTGCATCACTAGTGTCTCCATTTGAGGTCATCTAAATGTGCAAACAAACAAATGTTTCTTCTCATACTGTCTGTTAAATGCGTCCTTCATCACCAACAACCATAAATGCGGCTTTCCCCAAAAATAAACCAGCTATTAACTTGAAGAGTAAAGCCCTTATTTAAGTTAGGCGTGTGACTTCCATCAAAACACCAGTCTTGGTTATCCTCAAGATTAATTTTCATTTGTCCTCATATATCTTTGATAAGGCTTTCGCTTCATTGGTCTGCAAAATTACCCCAACAAGTAGCACTTACTGCAATAGCACCTCAAGTCAGTGCTAACATTAGGGTCATTTTGGTTACAACTTTACTCATTTAGCCAGTTCCACGGAACATGTACATTGATACTGCTTAGGTTTGTCTGTGTGCCGAAGAACTCACAACCAAGACGACCCCAAAGAGAAGCACTTTTGAATTTGACAATCATTGGTACTTTGATTTGAGGTTATCTGAGTGTGAGTTGTTTACACAGTATTCAATATTACAAAAGCTCAATTCCAACTCAGTCCGGTAAAGTGCCAAGTCAATGCTAAATTTGGATGGGTATACCTTTGCAATTATCTACCTTCTTTCCTCCTGTCGATCACTTCAGTCTTGTGGCGAATCCTTCCTTCGTATCCTGCGATTTCCCGTGCCAGCAATGGAAACTGTGAGTCCGGCACCAACTGTGCTTCTTATAATGCAGACTAACAGCCCTTTCACTGTACCCCTCCACCTCCTTCTTCTGGAAGTTTCAACGATCTTGACGATTGCCGCCAAAGCATCACACTCGCTTCTGATGAAACGACTGTCGTCACTGCTCATTCTCACCAGACTTTTCACTTACTTTGAATGCCACATTTGTATGCAAAGACTTTGCTCAAACACGTTACCACCTGGTGGCTGCCGATGACAACTGAATCAAGAGAGCTGGAAAGGAGTGCATTGATGAAGAATTAGACCAGTGTGTTGACACCAAGATACCTTTCTGCCAAAGACCCCTCATATTCTCCTGGAACGTAATGGGATATGGTGAACCTTATTTAATGGGAACAGATTGAAAAAGAATCAATCGGAACTGACTGGAGCAGTTGATAAGCATCATATCAATATGGGACCCAATGATTTCAGCAGTCAGCAAAAACATCCCAATGAAAAGCAGATCTGTCATGCAGACATTAAGTGCGTGTCTGTGTCAAGGAAGTATCACCGATACATTTGAAGGCTCAGCAAAGTCTGTAAAGAAGAGCTGGGGATTCTCCTCCTTTGAGGACAAAGTCACTCATGAGACAACCCCAAAGAGAAGCACTTGTGAACACAAAAATCAGCAGTGTCTCCATTTGAGGTGATCTAAATGTTGACCGTCATGTTTGCTCTCTCACCTCGTGTGAAATTTCGTCAGGCAAAACCACCCCAACAAGTAGCACTTACTTAATGCAACAATAAAGTCAATGCTCTTATTAGGGTCATAATGATGACTTCATGACATGATGTCAAAGCAGACTCCTGGACAGAATGCACGAACATGTTGGATCTTTTCTGAACAATATCTTCAAGGATGGTTGGGATTTCATACATACACAACCAGCCAGGATGGAGCGCTTTGTGTTTTGAGTACACAAGCAAGTGTTTGTATCCGTCCATTCCTTCTTTCAGCCTGTATTGTCAAAATTGGATCTGCAAATTGACTTGTCTTGACTCGAATAACTCGCAACTTGAGACAACCCCAAAGAGAAGCACTTGTGAGTGTCTGAATCAATAGTGTTTCCATTTGAGGTCATCTAAATGTGCCCAAAAACAAATATTTCTGCAACAATAAAGTCAATGTTCTTCTTAGGTTCATAATGATGACTTCATGATCTCAAAGCAGAATCCTGGACGGAATGGGAGAACATGTTGGATCCTTTCTCATGTCAGTAAAATGTGTCCTCCACAGCCATCTCCAGCAACAACCACTTACTGACTTAAAGAGTCAAGTCCTTATTTAAGTTAGGGGTGGGACTTCCATCAAATAACTAGTCTGGGTTATCCTAAAGATTAATTTTCATTTGTCCTCATATATCTTTGATTAGGCTTTCGCTTCATTGGTCTGCAAAATTACCCCAACAAGTAGCACTTACTGCAATCGCACCTCAAGTCAGTGCTAACATTAGGGTCATTTTGGTTACAACTTCACTCATTTAGCCAGTTCCACGGAACATGTGCATTGATACTGCTTAGGTTTGTGTTCGTGCCGAAGAACTCACAACCAAGAGGACCCCAAAGAGAAGCACTTTTTAAGTCGACAATCATTCGATCTTTGATTTGGGGTTTCCCGAACGTGAGTTAAGTAATACCAACGTTAACGCAAGATAAAATAGAAAAAAGCAGATAACTGGAAAATGTCTCCGAATTTATTTTGTGCCTATTGTCAATCGGAACTGCCCCAACTAGAAGCACTTACTGATTTTAAACAGTCAAGTCGATGCAACTGTTAGGGTAATTCCAAAATCCGTGAAAAAAAAGACACACAGATCTTTATCAGCCTAGAAACCTCTTATGGATATTGGAACCCATGGTTTCAGCAGTCAGCAGAAATATCCACAAAGAAAAACACTGATGTCATTCAGAAATCAAGTGAGTGCCTCTCTATGAGCTCTATTTCTCGGTTCGTGAAATGGCCAGCTAAATCCATCCAGTGGGGTTCCAGGGTCTCCTCTTTTGAAAAAAAAAGGATCTCATGATACAACCGCAAAGAGAAGCACTTGTGAACACAAAACTCAGCAGTGTCTCTAATGTTGACCGGCATGTTTGCTCTCTCACCTCGTGTGAAATTTCGTCAGGCAAAACCACCCCTACAAGTAGCACTTACTTAAAGCAACAATAAAGTCAATGCACTTATTAGGGTCATAATGATGACTTCATGACATGATGTCAAAGCAGAATCCTGGACAGAATGCAGGAACTTCTTGGATCTTTTCGAAAGAATATCTTCAAGGATTGTTGGGATTTCATACACATACAACCAGCCAGGATGGAGCGCTTTGTGTTTTTAGTCCAGAAGCAAGTGTTTGTATCCGTCCATTCCTTCTTTCAGCCTGTATTGTCAAAATTTGATCTGCAAATCGTCTTGTCTTGACTCGAATAACTCGCAACTTGAGACAACCCCAAAGAGAAGCACTTGTGAGTGTCTGAATCACTAGTGTTTCCATTTGAGGTCATCTAAATGTGCCCAAAAACAAATATTTCTGTAACAATAAAGTCAATGCTCTTCTTAGGTTCATAATGATGACTTCATGATCTCAAAGCAGAATCCTGGACGGAATGGGAGAACATGTTGGATCTTTTCTCATGTCAGTAAAATGTGTCCTCCACAGCCATCTCCAGCAACAACCACTTACTGACTTCAAGAGTCAAGTCCTTATTTAAATCAGGGGTGGGACTTCCATCAAATAACTAGTCTTGGTTATCCTCAAGATTAATTTTTATTTGTCCTCATATATCTTTGATAAGGCTTTCGCTTCATTGGTCTGCAAAATTACCCCAACAAGAAGCACTTACTGCAATCGCACCTCAAGTCAGTGCTAACATTAGGGTCATTTTGGTTACAACTTTACTCATTTAGCCAGTTCCACGGAACATGTGCATTGACACTGCTTAGGTTTGTCTTCGTGCCGAAGAACTCACAACCAAGACGACCCCAAAGAGAAGCACTTTTTAAGTCGACAATCATTAGATCTTTGATCTGGGGTTTTCCGATCGTGAGTTAAGTAATACCAACGTTAACGCAAGATAAAATAGAAAAAAGCAGATAACTGGAAAATGTCTCCGAATTTATTTTGTGCCTATTGTCAATCGGAACTGCCCCAACTAGAAGCACTTACTGATTTTAAACAGTCAAGTCGATGCAACTGTTAGGGTAATTCCAAAATCCGTGAAAAAAAAGACACACAGATCTTTATCAGCCTAGAAACCTCTTATGGATATTGGAACCCATGGTTTCAGCAGTCAGCAGAAATATCCACAAAGAAAAACACTGATGTCATTCAGAAATCAAGTGAGTGCCTCTCTATGAGCTCTATTTCTCGGTTCATTAAATGGCCAGCTAAATCCATCCAGTGGGGTTTCAGGGTCTCCTCATTTGAAAAAAAAAGGCACTCATGATACAACCCCAAAGAGAAGCACTTGTGAACACAAAACTCAGCAGTGTCTCTCATGTTGACCGGCATGTTTGCTCTCTCACCTCGTGTGAAATTTCGTCAGGCAAAACCACCCCAACAAGTAGCACTTACTTAAAGCAACAATAAAGTCAATGCTCTTATTAGGGTCATAATGATGACTTCATGACATGATGTCAAAGCAGAATCCTGGACAGAATGCCGGAACTTCTTGGATCTTTTCGAAAGAATATCTTCAAGGATTGTTGGGATTTCATACACATACAACCAGCCAGGATGGAGCGCATAGTGTTTTTAGTCCACAAGCAAGTGTTTGTATCTATCCATTCCTTCTTTCAGCCTGTATTGTCAAAATTTAATCTGCAAATCATCTTGTCTTGATTGGAATAACTCGCAACTGAGACAACCCCAAAGAGAAGCACTTGTGAGTTTGTGCATCACTAGTGTCTCCATTTGAGGTTATCTAAATGTGCCAACAAACAAATGTTTCTTCTCATACGGGCTGTTAAATGCGTCCTTCATCACCAACAACCATAAGTGCGGCTTTCCCCCCCAAAAAAACAGCTATTAACTTAAAGAGACAAGCCCTTATTTAAGTTAGGAGTGGGACTTCCATCAAAACACCAGTCTTGGTTATCCTCAAGATTAATTTTCATTTGTCCTCATATATCTTTGATAAGGCTTTCGCTTCATTGGTCTGCAAAATTACCCCAACAAGTAGCACTTACTGCAATAGCACCTCAAGTCAGTGCTAACATTAGGGTCATTTTGGTTACAACTTTACTCATTTAGCCAGTTCCACGGAACATGTACATTGATACTGCTTAGGTTTGTCTGTGTGCCGAAGAACTCACAACCAAGACGACCCCAAAGAGAAGCACTTTTGAATTTGACAATCATTGGTACTTTGATTTGCGGTTATCTGAGTGTGAGTTGTTTACACAGTATTCAATATTACAAAAGTTAAATTACAGCTCAGTCCGGTAAAGTGCCGAGTCAATGCTAAATTTGGATGGGTATACCTTTGCAATTATCTACCTTCTTCCCTCCTGTCGATCACTTCAGTCTTGTGGCGAATCCTTCCTTCGTATCCTGCGATTTCCCGTGCCAGCAATGGAAACTGTGAGTCCGGCACCAACTGTGCTTCTTATAATGCAGACTTACAGCCCTTTCACTGTACTCCTCCACCTCCTTCTTCTGGAAGTTTCAACGATCTTGACGATGGCCGCCAAAGCATCACACTCGCTTCTGATGAAACGACTGTCGTCACTGCTCATTCTCACCAGACTTTTCACTTACTCTGAATGCCACATTTGTATGCAAAGAGTTTGCTCAAACACGTTACCACCTGGTGGCTGCCGATGACAACTGAATCAAGAGAGCTGGAAAGGAGTGCATTGATGAAGAATTAGACCAGTGTGTTGACACCAAGATACCTTTCTGCCAAAGACCCCTCATATACTCCTGGAACGTAATGGGATATGGTGAACCTTATTTAATGGGAACAGATTGAAAAAGAATCAATCGGAAATGACTGGAGCAGTTGATAAGCATCATATCAATATGGGAACCAATGATTTCAGCAGTCAGCAAAAACATCCCAATGAAAAGCAGATCTGTCATGCAGACATTAAGTGCGTGTCTGTGTCAAGGAAGTATCACCGATACATTTGAAGGCTCAACAAAGTCTGTACAGAAGAGCTGGGGATTCTCCTCCTTTGAGGACAAAGTCACTCATGAGACAACCCCAAAGAGAAGCACTTGTGAACACAAAAATCAGCAGTGTCTCCATTTGAGGTGATCTAAATGTTGACCGTCATGTTTGCTCTCTCACCTCGTGTGAAATTTCGTCAGGCAAAACCACCCCAACAAGTAGCACTTACTTAATGCAACAATAAAGTCAATGCTCTTATTAGGGTCATAATGATGACTTCATGACATGATGTCAAAGCAGACTCCTGGACAGAATGCACGAACATGTTGGATCTTTTCTGAACAATATCTTCAAGGATGGTTGGGATTTCATACATACACAACCAGCCAGGATGGAGCGCTTTGTGTTTTGAGTACACAAGCAAGTGTTTGTATCCGTCCATTCCTTCTTTCAGCCTGTATTGTCAAAATTTCATCTGCAAATTGACTTGTCTTGACTCGAATAACTCGCAACTTGAGACAACCCCAAAGAGAAGCACTTGTGAGTGTCTGAATCAATAGTGTTTCCATTTGAGGTCATCTAAATGTGCCCAAAAACAAATATTTCTGCAACAATAAAGTCAATGTTCTTCTTAGGTTCATAATGATGACTTCATGATCTCAAAGCAGAATCCTGGACGGAATGGGAGAACATGTTGGATCCTTTCTCATGTCAATAAAATGTGTCCTCCACAGCCATCTCCAGCAACAACCACTTACTGACTTAAAGAGTCAAGTCCTTATTTAAGTTAGGGGTGGGACTTCCATCAAATAACTAGTCTGGGTTATCCTTAAGATTAATTTTCATTTGTCCTCATATATCTTTGATTAGGCTTTCGCTTCATTGGTCTGCAAAATTACCCCAACAAGTAGCACTTACTGCAATCGCACCCAAAGTCAGTGCTAACTTTACTCATTTAGCCAGTTCCACTGAACATGTGCATTGACACTGCTTAGGTTTGTCTTCGTGCCGAAGAACTCACAACCAAGACGACCCCAAAGAGAAGCACTTTTTAAGTCGACAATCATTAGATCTTTGATCTGGGGTTTCCCGATCGTGAGTTAAGTAATACCAACGTTAACGCAAGATAAAATAGAAAAAAGCAGATAACTGGAAAATGTCTACGAATTTATTTTGTGCCTATTGTCAATCGGAACTGCCCCAACTAGAAGCACTTACTGATTTTAAACAGTCAAGTCGATGCAACTGTTAGGGTAATTCCAAAATCCGTGAAAAAAAAGACACACAGATCTTTATCAGCCTAGAAACCTCTTATGGATATTGGAACCCATGGTTTCAGCAGTCAGCAGAAATATCCACAAAGAAAAACACTGATGTCATTCAGAAATCAAGTGAGTGCCTCTCTATGAGCTCTATTTCTCCGTTCGTTAAATGGCCAGCTAAATCCATCCAATGGGGTTCCAGGGTCTCCTCTTTTGAAAAAAAAGGCACTCATGATACAACCCCAAAGAGAAGCACTTGTGAACACAAAACTCAGCAGTGTCTCTAATGTTGACCGGCATGTTTGCTCTCTCACCTCGTGTTAAATTTCGTCAGGCAAAACCACCCCAACAAGTAGCACTTACTTAAAGCAACAATAAAGTCAATGCTCTTATTAGGGTCATAATGATGACTTCATGACATGATGTCAAAGCAGAATCCATGAAAGAATGCAGGAACTTCTTGGATCTTTTCGAAAGAATATCTTCAAGGATTGTTGGGATTTCATACACATACAACCAGCCAGGATGGAGCGCTTTGTGTTTTTAGTCCACAAGCAAGTGTTTGTATCCGTCCATTCCTTCTTTCAGCCTGTATTGTCAAAATTTGATCTGCAAATCATCTTGTCTTGATTGGAATAACTCGCAACTGAGACAACCCCAAAGAGAAGCACTTGTGAGTATGTGCATCACTAGTGTTTCCATTTGAGGTTATCTAAATGTGCCAACAAACAAATGTTTCTTCTCATACGGTCTGTCAAATGCGTCCTTCATCACCAACAACCATAAATGTGGCTTTCCCCCCCCCCAAAAAAAGCTATTAACTTAAAGAGACAAGCCCTTATTTAAGTTAGGAGTGGGACTTCCATCAAAACACCAGTCTTGGTTATCCTCAAGATTAATTTTCATTTGTCCTCATATATCTTTGATAAGGCTTTCGCTTCATTGGTCTGCAAAATTACCCCAACAAGTAGCACTTACTGCAATAGCACCTCAAGTCAGTGCTAACATTAGGGTCATTTTGGTTACAACTTTACTCATTTAGCCAGTTCCACGGAACATGTACATTGATACTGCTTAGGTTTGTCTGTGTGCCGAAGAACTCACAACCAAGACGACCCCAAAGAGAAGCACTTTTGAATTTGACAATCATTGGTACTTTGATTTGAGGTTATCTGAGTGTGAGTTGTTTACACAGCATTCAATATTACAAAAGTTAAATTACAGCTCAGTCCGGTAAAGTGCCAAGTCAATGCTAAATTTGGATGGGTATACCTTGGCAATTATCTGCCTTCTTCCCTCCTGTCGATCACTTCAGTCTTGTGGCGAATCCTTCCTTCGTATCCTGCGATTTCCCGTGCCAGCAATGTAAACTGTGAGTCCGGCACCAAATGTGCTTATTATAATGCAGACTTACAGCCCTTTCACTGTACTCCTCCACCTCCTTCTTCTGGAAGTTTCAACGATCTTGACGATGGCCGCCAAAGCATCACACTCGCTTCTGATGAAACGACTGTCATCACTGCTCATTCTCACCAGACTTTCCACTTACTCTGAATGCCACATTTGTATGCAAGGAGTTTGCTCAAACACGTTACCACCTGGTGGCTGCCGATGACAACTGAATCAAGAGAGCTGGAAAGGAGTGCATTGATGAAGAATTAGACCAGTGTGTTGACACCAAGATACCTTTCTGCCAAAGACCCCTCATATTCTCCTGGAACGTAATGGGATATGGTGAACCTTATTTAATGGGAACAGATTGAAAAAGAATCAATCGGAACTGACTGGAGCAGTTGATAAGCATCATATCAATATGGGAACCAATGATTTCAGCAGTCAGCAAAAACATCCCAATGAAAAGCAGATCTGTCATGCAGACATTAAGTGCGTGTCTGTGTCAAGGAAGTATCACCGATACATTTGAAGGCTCAGCAAAGTCTGTAAAGAAGAGCTGGGGATTCTCCTCCTTTGAGGACAAAGTCACTCATGAGACAACCCCAAAGAGAAGCACTTGTGAACACAAAAATCAGCAGTGTCTCCATTTGAGGTGATCTAAATGTTGACCGTCATGTTTGCTCTCTCACCTCGTGTGAAATTTCGTCAGGCAAAACCACCCCAACAAGTAGCACTTACTTAAAGCAACAATAAAGTCAATGCTCTTATTAGGGTCATAATGATGACTTCATGACATGATGTCAAAGCAGAATCCTGGACAGAATGCAGGAACTTCTTGGATCTTTTCGAAAGAATATCTTCAAGGATTGTTGGGATTTCATACACATACAACCAGCCAGGATGGAGCGCTTTGTGTTTTTAGTCCAGAAGCAAGTGTTTGTATCCGTCCATTCCTTCTTTCAGCCTGTATTGTCAAAATTTGATCTGCAAATCGTCTTGTCTTGACTCGAATAACTCGCAACTTGAGACAACCCCAAAGAGAAGCACTTGTGAGTGTCTGAATCACTAGTGTTTCCATTTGAGGTCATCTAAATGTGCCCAAAAACAAATATTTCTGTAACAATAAAGTCAATGCTCTTCTTAGGTTCATAATGATGACTTCATGATCTCAAAGCAGAATCCTGGACGGAATGGGAGAACATGTTGGATCTTTTCTCATGTCAGTAAAATGTGTCCTCCACAGCCATCTCCAGCAAAAACCACTTACTGACTTCAAGAGTCAAGTCCTTATTTAAATTAGGGGTGGGACTTCCATCAAATAACTAGTCTTGGTTATCCTCAAGATTAATTTTTATTTGTCCTCATATATCTTTGATAAGGCTTTCGCTTCATTGGTCTGCAAAATTACCCCAACAAGAAGCACTTTCTGCAATCGCACCACAAGTCAGTGCTAACATTTGGGTCATTTTGGTTACAACTTCACTCATTTAGCCAGTTCCACGGAACATGTGCATTGATACTGCTAAGGTTTGTCTTCGTGCCGAAGAACTCACAACCAAGACGACCCCAAAGAGAAGCACTTTTTAAGTCGACAATCATTAGATCTTTGATTTGGGGTTTCCCGATCGTGAGTTAAGTAATACCAACGTTAACGCAAGATAAAATAGAAAAAAGCAGATAACTGGAAAATGTCTCCGAATTTATTTTGAGCCTATTGTCAATCGGAACTGCCCCAACTAGAAGCACTTACTGATTTTAAACAGTCAAGTCGATGCAACTGTTAGGGTAATTCCAAAATCCGTGAAAAAAAAGACACACAGATCTTTATCAGCCTAGAAACCTCTTATGGATATTGGAACCCATGGTTTCAGCAGTCAGCAGAAATATCCACAAAGAAAAACACTGATGTCATTCAGAAATCAAGTGAGTGCCTCTCTATGAGCTCTATTTCTCCGTTCGTTAAATGGCCAGCTAAATCCATCCAGTGGGGTTCCAGGGTCTCCTCTTTTGAAAAAAAAAGGATCTCATGATACAACCGCAAAGAGAAGCACTTGTGAACACAAAACTCAGCAGTGTCTCTAATGTTGACCGGCATGTTTGCTCTCTCACCTCGTGTGAAATTTCGTCAGGCAAAACCACCCCAACAAGTAGCACTTACTTAAAGCAACAATAAAGTCAATGCACTTATTAGGGTCATAATGATGACTTCATGACATGATGTCAAAGCAGAATCCTGGACAGAATGCAGGAACTTCTTGGATCTTTTCGAAAGAATATCTTCAAGGATTGTTGGGATTTCATACACATACAACCAGCCAGGATGGAGCGCTTTGTGTTTTTAGTCCAGAAGCAAGTGTTTGTATCCGTCCATTCCTTCTTTCAGCCTGTATTGTCAAAATTTGATCTGCAAATCGTCTTGTCTTGACTCGAATAACTCGCAACTTGAGACAACCCCAAAGAGAAGCACTTGTGAGTGTCTGAATCACTAGTGTTTCCATTTGAGGTCATCTAAATGTGCCCAAAAACAAATATTTCTGTAACAATAAAGTCAATGCTCTTCTTAGGTTCATAATGATGACTTCATGATCTCAAAGCAGAATCCTGGACGGAATGGGAGAACATGTTGGATCTTTTCTCATGTCAGTAAAATGTGTCCTCCACAGCCATCTCCAGCAACAACCACTTACTGACTTAAAGAGTCAAGTCCTTATTTAAGTTAGGGGTGGGACTTCCATCAAAACACCAGTCTTGGTTATCCTCAAGATTAATTTTCATTTGTCCTCATATATCTTTGATAAGGCTTTCGCTTCATTGGTCTGCAAAATTACCCCAACAAGTAGCACTTACTGCAATCGCACCCCAAGTCAGTGCTAACTTTACTCATTTAGCCAGTTCCACGGAACATGTGCATTGACACTGCTTAGGTTTGTCTTCGTGCCGAAGAACTCACAACCAAGACGACCCCAAAGAGAAGCACTTTTTAAGTCGACAATCATTAGATCTTTGATCTGGGGTTTCCCGATCGTGAGTTAAGTAATACCAACGTTAACGCAAGATAAAATAGAAAAAAGCAGATAACTGGAAGATGTCTCCGAATTTATTTTGTGCCTATTGTCAATCGGAACTGCCCCAACTAGAAGCACTTACTGATTTTAAACAGTCAAGTCGATGCAACTGTTAGGGTAATTCCAAAATCCGTGAAAAAAAAGACACACAGATCTTTATCAGCCTAGAAACCTCTTATGGATATTGGAACCCATGGTTTCAGCAGTCAGCAGAAATATCCACAAAGAAAAACACTGATGTCATTCAGAAATCAAGTGAGTGCCTCTCTATGAGCTCTATTTCTCGGTTCGTGAAATGGCCAGCTAAATCCATCCAGTGGGGTTCCAGGGTCTCCTCATTTAGAAAAAAAGGATCTCATGATACAACCGCAAAGAGAAGCACTTGTGAACACAAAACTCAGCAGTGTCTCTAATGTTGACCGGCATGTTTGCTCTCTCACCTCGTGTGAAATTTCGTCAGGAAAAACCACCCCAACAAGTAGCACTTACTTAAAGCAACAATAAAGTCAATGCTCTTATTAGGGTCATAATGATGACTTCATGACATGATGTCAAAGCAGAATCCTGGACAGAATGCAGGAACTTCTTGGATCTTTTCGAAAGAATATCTTCAAGGATTGTTGGGATTTCATACACATACAACCAGCCAGGATGGAGCGCTTAGTGTTTTTAGTCCACAAGCAAGTGTTTGTATTTATCCATTCCTTCTTTCAGCCTGTATTGTCAAAATTTGTTCTGCAAATCGTCTTGTCTTGATTCGAATAACTGGCAACTGAGACAACCCCAAAGAGAAGCACTTGTGAGTATGTGCATCACTAGTGTCTCCATTTGAGGTCATCTAAATGTGCAAACAAACAAATGTTTCTTCTCATACGGTCTGTTAAATGCGTCCTTCATCACCAACAACCATAAATCCTGCTTTCCCCAAAAATAAACAAGCTATTAACTTAAAGATTCAAGCCCTTATTTAAGTTAGGCGTGTGACTTCCATCAAAACACCAGTCTTGGTTATCCTCAAGATTAATTTTCATTTGTCCTCATATATCTTTGATAAAGAAAGGCCGTCGTTCATTGGTCTGCAAAATTACCCCAACAAGTAGCACTTACTTCATGCAACAATAAAGTCAATGCTCTTATTAGGGTCATAATGATGACTTCATGACATGATGTCAAAGCAGAATCCTGGACAGAATGCAGGAACTTCTTGGATCTTTTCGAAAGAATATCTTCAAGGATTGTTGGGATTTCATACACATACAACCAGCCAGGATGGAGCGCTTAGTGTTTTTAGTCCACAAGCAAGTGTTTGTATCTATCCATTCCTTCTTTCAGCCTGTATTGTCAAAATTTGTTCTGCAAATCGTCTTGTCTTGATTGGAATAACTCGCAACTGAGACAACCCCAAAGAGAAGCACTTGTGAGTATGTGCATCACTAGTGTTTCCATTTGAGGTTATCTAAATGTGCCAACAAACAAATGTTTCTTCTCATACGGTCTGTCAAATGCATCCTTCATCACCAACAACCATAAATGTGGCTTTCCCCCCCCCAAAAAACACCTATTAACTTAAAGAGACAAGCCCTTATTTAAGTTAGGAGTGGGACTTCCATCAAAACACCAGTCTTGGTTATCCTCAAGATTAATTTTCATTTGTCCTCATATATCTTTGATAAGGCTTTCGCTTCATTGGTCTGCAAAATTACCCCAACAAGTAGCACTTACTGCAATAGCACCTCAAGTCAGTGCTCACATTAGGGTCATTTTGGTTACAACTTTACTCATTTAGCCAGTTCCACGGAACATGTACATTGATACTGCTTAGGTTTGTCTGTGTGCCGAAGAACTCACAACCAAGACGACCCCAAAGAGAAGCACTTTTGAATTTGACAATCATTGGTACTTTGATTTGAGGTTATCTGAGTGTGAGTTGTTTACACAGTATTCAATATTACAAAAGTTAAATTACAGCTCAGTCCGGTAAAGTGCCAAGTCAATGCTAAATTTGGATGGGTATACCTTTGCAATTATCTACCTTCTTTCCTCCTGTCGATCACTTCAGTCTTGTGGCGAATCCTTCCTTCGTATCCTGCGATTTCCCGTGCCAGCAATGTAAACTGTGAGTCCGGCACCAACTGTGCTTCTTATAATGCAGACTTACAGCCCTTTCACTGTACTCCTCCACCTCCTTCTTCTGGAAGTTTCAACGATCTTGACGATGGCCGCCAAAGCATCACACTCGCTTCTGATGAAACGACTGTCGTCACTGCTCATTCTCACCAGACTTTTCACTTACTCTGAATGCCACATTTGTATGCAAAGAGTTTGCTCAAACACGTTACCACCTGGTGGCTGCCGATGACAACTGAATCAAGAGAGCTGGAAAGGAGTGCATTGATGAAGAATTAGACCAGTGTGTTGACACCAAGATACCTTTCTGCCTAAGACCCCTCATATACTCCTGGAACGTAATGGGATATGGTGAACCTTATTTAATGGGAACAGATTGAAAAAGAATCAATCGGAACTGACTGGAGCAGTTGATAAGCATCATATCAATATGGGAACCAATGATTTCAGCAGTCAGCAAAAACATCCCAATGAAAAGCAGATCTGTCATTCAGACGTTAAGTGCGTGTCTCTGTTAAGGAAGTATCACCGATACATTTGAAGGCTCAACAAAGTCTGTACAGAAGAGCTGGGGATTCTCCTCCTTTGAGGACAAAGTCACTCATGAGACAACCCCAAAGAGAAGCACTTGTGAACACAAAAATCAGCAGTGTCTCCATTTGAGGTGATCTAAATGTTGACCGTCATGTTTGCTCTCTCACCTCGTGTGATATTTCGTCAGGCAAAACCACCCCAACAAGTAGCACTTACTTAATGCAACAATAAAGTCAATGGTCTTATTAAGGTCATAATGATGACTTCATGACATGATGTCAAAGCAGACTCCTGGACAGAATGCACGAACATGTTGGATCTTTTCTGAACAATATCTTCAAGGATGGTTGGGATTTCATACATACACAACCAGCCAGGATGGAGCGCTTTGTGTTTTGAGTACACAAGCAAGTGTTTGTATCCGTCCATTCCTTCTTTCAGCCGATTATTGTCAAAATTTCATCTGCAAATTGACTTGTCTTGACTCGAATAACTCGCAACTTGAGACAACCCCAAAGAGAAGCACTTGTGAGTGTCTGAATCAATAGTGTTTCCATTTGAGGTCATCTAAATGTGCCCAAAAACAAATATTTCTGCAACAATAAAGTCAATGTTCTTCTTAGGTTCATAATGATGACTTCATGATCTCAAAGCAGAATCCTGGACGGAATGGGAGAACATGTTGGATCCTTTCTCATGTCAGTAAAATGTGTCCTCCACAGCCATCTCCAGCAACAACCACTTACTGACTTAAAGAGTCAAGTCCTTATTTAAGTTAGGGGTGGGACTTCCATCAAATAACTAGTCTGGGTTATCCTAAAGATTAATTTTCATTTGTCCTCATATATCTTTGATTAGGCTTTCGCTTCATTGGTCTGCAAAATTACCCCAACAAGTAGCACTTACTGCAATCGCACCCCAAGTCAGTGCTAACTTTACTCATTTAGCCAGTTCCACTGAACATGTGCATTGACACTGCTTAGGTTTGTCTTCGTGCCGAAGAACTCACAACCAAGACGACCCCAAAGAGAAGCACTTTTTAAGTCGACAATCATTAGATCTTTGATCTGGGGTTTTCCGATCGTGAGTTAAGTAATACCAACGTTAACGCAAGATAAAATAGAAAAAAGCAGATAACTGGAAAATGTCTCCGAATTTATTTTGTGCCTATTGTCAATCGGAACTGCCCCAACTAGAAGCACTTACTGATTTTAAACAGTCAAGTCGATGCAACTGTTAGGGTAATTCCAAAATCCGTGAAAAAAAAGACACACAGATCTTTATCAGCCTAGAAACCTCTTATGGATATTGGAACCCATGGTTTCAGCAGTCAGCAGAAATATCCACAAAGAAAAACACTGATGTCATTCAGAAATCAAGTGAGTGCCTCTCTATGAGCTCTATTTCTCGGTTCGTGAAATGGCCAGCTAAATCCATCCAGTGGGGTTCCAGGGTCTCCTCATTTGAAAAAAAAGGCACTCATGATACAACCCCAAAGAGAAGCACTTGTGAACACAAAACTCAGCAGTGTCTCTAATGTTGACCGGCATGTTTGCTCTCTCACCTCGTGTGAAATTTCGTCAGGCAAAACCACCCCAACAAGTAGCACTTACTTAAAGCAACAATAAAGTCAATGCTCTTATTAGGGTCATAATGATGACTTCATGACATGATGTCAAAGCAGAATCCATGAAAGAATGCAGGAACTTCTTGGATCTTTTCGAAAGAATATCTTCAAGGATTGTTGGGATTTCATACACATACAACCAGCCAGGATGGAGCGCTTAGTGTTTTTAGTCCACAAGCAAGTGTTTGTATCTATCCATTCCTTCTTTCAGCCTGTATTGTCAAAATTTGATCTGCAAATCGTCTTGTCTTGATTGGAATAACTCGCAACAGAGACAACCCCGAAGAGAAGCACTTGTGAGTATGTGCATCACTAGTGTCTCCATTTGAGGTCATCTAAATGTGCAAACAAACAAATGTTTCTTCTCACACGGTCTGTTAAATGCGTCCTTCATCACCAACAACCATAAATGTGGCTTTCCCCAAAAATAAACCAGCTATTAACTTGAAGAGTAAAGCCCTTATTTAAGTTAGGCGTGTGACTTCCATCAAAACACCAGTCTTGGTTATCCTCAAGATTAATTTTCATTTGTCCTCATATATCTTTGATAAGGCTTTCGCTTCATTGGTCTGCAAAATTACCCCAACAAGTAGCACTTACTGCAATAGCACCTCAAGTCAGTGCTAACATTAGGGTCATTTTGGTTACAACTTTACTCATTTAGCCAGTTCCACGGAACATGTACATTGATACTGCTTAGGTTTGTCTGTGTGCCGAAGAACTCACAACCAAGACGACCCCAAAGGGAAGCACTTTTGAATTTGACAATCATTGGTACTTTGATTTGAGGTTATCTGAGTGTGAGTTGTTTACACAGTATTCAATATTACAAAAGCTAAATTACAGCTCAGTCCGGTAAAGTGCCAAGTCAATGCTAAATTTGGATGGGTATACCTTTGCAATTATCTACCTTCTTTCCTCCTGTCGATCACTTCAGTCTTGTGGCGAATCCTTCCTTCGTATCCTGCGATTTCCCGTGCCAGCAATGGAAACTGTGAGTCCGGCACCAACTGTGCTTCTTATAATGCAGACTAACAGCCCTTTCACTGTACCCCTCCACCTCCTTCTTCTGGAAGTTTCAACGATCTTGACGATGGCCGCCAAAGCATCACACTCGCTTCTGATGAAACGACTGTCGTCACTGCTCATTCTCACCAGACTTTTCACTTACTCTGAATGCCACATTTGTATGCAAAGACTTTGCTCAAACACGTTACCACCTGGTGGCTGCCGATGACAACTGAATAGAGACTGGAAAGGAGTTAATTGATGAAGAATTAGACCAGCGTGTTGACACCAAGATACCTTTCTCCCAAAGACCCCTCATATACACCTGGAACATAATGGGATATGGTGAACCTTATTTAATGGGAACAGATTGAAAATGAAACAATTAGAACTGACTGGAGCAGTTGATAAGCATCATATCAATATGGGAACCAATGATTTCAGCAGTCAGCAAAAACATCCCAATGAAAAGCACATCCGTCATGCAGACATTAAGTGTGGGTCTCTGTCAAGGAAGTATCACCGATACATTTGAAGGCTCAGCAAAGTCTATACAGAAGAGCTGGGGATTCTCCTCCTTTGAGGACAAAGTCACTCATGAGACAACCCCAGAGAGAAGCCCTTGTGAACACAAAAATCAGCACTGTCTCCATTTGAGGTGATCTAAATGTTGACCGTCATGTTTGCTCTCTCACCTCATGCAAAATTTCGTCAGGCAAAACCACCCCAACAAGTAGCACTTACTTAATGCAACAATAAAGTCAATGCTCTTATTAGGGTCATAATGATGACTTCATGACATGATGTCAAAGCAGACTCCTGGACAGAATGCACGAACATGTTGGATCTTTTCTGAACAATATCTTCAAGGATGGTTGGGATTTCATACATACACAACCAGCCAGGATGGAGCGCTTTGTGTTTTGAGTACACAAGCAAGTGTTTGTATCCGTCCATTCCTTCTTTCAGCCTGTATTGTCAAAATTTCATCTGCAAATTGACTTGTCTTGACTCAAATAACTCGCAACTTGAGACAACCCCAAAGAGAAGCACTTGTGAGTGTCTGAATCACTAGTGTTTCCATTTGAGGTCATCTAAATGTGCCCAAAAACAAATATTTCTGCAACAATAAAGTCAATGCTCTTCTTAGGTTCATAATGATGACTTCATGATCTCAAAGCAGAATCCTGGACGGAATGGGAGAACATGTTGGATCCTTTCTCATGTCAGTAAAATGTGTCCTCCACAGCCATCTCCAGCAACAACCACTTACTGACTTAAAGAGTCAAGTCCTTATTTAAGTTAGGGGTGGGACTTCCATCAAATAACTAGTCTGGGTTATCCTAAAGATTAATTTTCATTTGTCCTCATATATCTTTGATTAGGCTTTCGCTTCATTGGTCTGCAAAATTACCCCAACAAGTAGCACTTGCTGCAATCGCACCCCAAGTCAGTGCTAACTTTCTCATTTAGCCAGTTCCACGGAACATGTGCATTGATACTGCTTAGGTTTGTCTTCGTGCCGAAGAACTCACAACCAAGAGGACCCCAAAGAGAAGCACTTTTTAAGTCGACAATCATTCGATCTTTGATTTGGGGTTTCCCGAACGTGAGTTAAGTAATACCAACGTTAACGCAAGATAAAATAGAAAAAAGCAGATAACTGGAAAATGTCTCCGAATTTATTTTGTGCCTATTGTCAATCGGAACTGCCCCAACTAGAAGCACTTACTGATTTTAAACAGTCAAGTCGATGCAACTGTTAGGGTAATTCCAAAATCCGTGAAAAAAAAGACACACAGATCTTTATCAGCCTAGAAACCTCTTATGGATATTGGAACCCATGGTTTCAGCAGTCAGCAGAAATATCCACAAAGAAAAACACTGATGTCATTCAGAAATCAAGTGAGTGCCTCTCTATGAGCTCTATTTCTCGGTTCGTGAAATGGCCAGCTAAATCCATCCAGTGGGGTTCCAGGGTCTCCTCTTTTGAAAAAAAAAGGATCTCATGATACAACCGCAAAGAGAAGCACTTGTGAACACAAAACTCAGCAGTGTCTCTAATGTTGATCGGCATGTTTGCTCTCTCACCTCGTGTGAAATTTCGTCAGGCAAAACCACCCCAACAAGTAGCACTTACTTAAAGCAACAATAAAGTCAATGCACTTATTAGGGTCATAATGATGACTTCATGACATGATGTCAAAGCAGAATCCTGGACAGAATGCAGGAACTTCTTGGATCTTTTCGAAAGAATATCTTCAAGGATTGTTGGGATTTCATACACATACAACCAGCCAGGATGGAGCGCTTTGTGTTTTTAGTCCAGAAGCAAGTGTTTGTATCCGTCCATTCCTTCTTTCAGCCTGTATTGTCAAAATTTGATCTGCAAATCGTCTTGTCTTGACTCGAATAACTCGCAACTTGAGACAACCCCAAAGAGAAGCACTTGTGAGTGTCTGAATCACTAGTGTTTCCATTTGAGGTCATCTAAATGTGCCCAAAAACAAATATTTCTGTAACAATAAAGTCAATGCTCTTCTTAGGTTCATAATGATGACTTCATGATCTCAAAGCAGAATCCTGGACGGAATGGGAGAACATGTTGGATCTTTTCTCATGTCAGTAAAATGTGTCCTCCACAGCCATCTCCAGCAACAACCACTTACTGACTTCAAGAGTCAAGTCCTTATTTAAATCAGGGGTGGGACTTCCATCAAATAACTAGTCTTGGTTATCCTCAAGATTAATTTTTATTTGTCCTCATATATCTTTGATAAGGCTTTCGCTTCATTGGTCTGCAAAATTACCCCAACAAGAAGCACTTACTGCAATCGCACCTCAAGTCAGTGCTAACATTAGGGTCATTTTGGTTACAACTTTACTCATTTAGCCAGTTCCACGGAACATGTGCATTGACACTGCTTAGGTTTGTCTTCGTGCCGAAGAACTCACAACCAAGACGACCCCAAAGAGAAGCACTTTTTAAGTCGACAATCATTAGATCTTTGATCTGGGGTTTTCCGATCGTGAGTTAAGTAATACCAACGTTAACGCAAGATAAAATAGAAAAAAGCAGATAACTGGAAAATGTCTCCGAATTTATTTTGTGCCTATTGTCAATCGGAACTGCCCCAACTAGAAGCACTTACTGATTTTAAACAGTCAAGTCGATGCAACTGTTAGGGTAATTCCAAAATCCGTGAAAAAAAAGACACACAGATCTTTATCAGCCTAGAAACCTCTTATGGATATTGGAACCCATGGTTTCAGCAGTCAGCAGAAATATCCACAAAGAAAAACACTGATGTCATTCAGAAATCAAGTGAGTGCCTCTCTATGAGCTCTATTTCTCGGTTCATTAAATGGCCAGCTAAATCCATCCAGTGGGGTTTCAGGGTCTCCTCATTTGAAAAAAAAAGGCACTCATGATACAACCCCAAAGAGAAGCACTTGTGAACACAAAACTCAGCAGTGTCTCTCATGTTGACCGGCATGTTTGCTCTCTCACCTCGTGTGAAATTTCGTCAGGCAAAACCACCCCAACAAGTAGCACTTACTTAAAGCAACAATAAAGTCAATGCTCTTATTAGGGTCATAATGATGACTTCATGACATGATGTCAAAGCAGAATCCTGGACAGAATGCAGGAACTTCTTGGATCTTTTCGAAAGAATATCTTCAAGGATTGTTGGGATTTCATACACATACAACCAGCCAGGATGGAGCGCTTAGTGTTTTTAGTCCACAAGCAAGTGTTTGTATCTATCCATTCCTTCTTTCAGCCTGTATTGTCAAAATTTGTTCTGCAAATCGTCTTGTCTTGATTGGAATAACTCGCAACTGAGACAACCCCAAAGAGAAGCACTTGTGAGTATGTGCATCACTAGTGTTTCCATTTGAGGTTATCTAAATGTGCCAACAAACAAATGTTTCTTCTCATACGGTCTGTCAAATGCGTCCTTCATCACCAACAACCATAAATGTGGCTTTCCCCCCCAAAAAAACAGCTATTAACTTAAAGAGACAAGCCCTTATTTAAGTTAGGAGTGGGACTTCCATCAAAACACCAGTCTTGGTTATCCTCAAGAATAATTTTCATTTGTCCTCATATATCTTTGATAAGGCTTTCGCTTCATTGGTCTGCAAAATTACCCCAACAAGTAGCACTTACTGCAATAGCACCTCAAGTCAGTGCTAACATTAGGGTCATTTTGGTTACAACTTTACTCATTTAGCCAGTTCCACGGAACATGTACATTGATACTGCTTAGGTTTGTCTGTGTGCCGAAGAACTCACAACCAAGACGACCCCAAAGAGAAGCACTTTTGAATTTGACAATCATTGGTACTTTGATTTGAGGTTATCTGAGTGTGAGTTGTTTACACAGTATTCAATATTACAAAAGCTAAATTCCAACTCAGTCCGGTAAAGTGCCAAGTCAATGCTAAATTTGGATGGGTATACCTTTGCAATTATCTACCTTCTTTCCTCCTGTCGATCACTTCAGTCTTGTGGCGAATCCTTCCTTCGTATCCTGCGATTTCCCGTGCCAGCAATGGAAACTGTGAGTCCGGCACCAACTGTGCTTCTTATAATGCAGACTAACAGCCCTTTCACTGTACCCCTCCACCTCCTTCTTCTGGAAGTTTCAACGATCTTGACGATTGCCGCCAAAGCATCACACTCGCTTCTGATGAAACGACTGTCGTCACTGCTCATTCTCACCAGACTTTTCACTTACTTTGAATGCCACATTTGTATGCAAAGAGTTTGCTCAAACACGTTACCACCTGGTGGCTGCCGATGACAACTGAATCAAGAGAGCTGGAAAGGAGTGCATTGATGAAGAATTAGACCAGTGTGTTGACACCAAGATACCTTTCTGCCAAAGACCCCTCATATACTCCTGGAACGTAATGGGATATGGTGAACCTTATTTAATGGGAACAGATTGAAAAAGAATCAATCGGAACTGACTGGAGCAGTTGATAAGCATCATATCAATATGGGAACCAATGATTTCAGCAGTCAGCAAAAACATCCCAATGAAAAGCAGATCTGTCATGCAGACATTAAGTGCGTGTCTGTGTCAAGGAAGTATCACCGATACATTTGAAGGCTCAGCAAAGTCTGTAAAGAAGAGCTGGGGATTCTCCTCCTTTGAGGACAAAGTCACTCATGAGACAACCCCAAAGAGAAGCACTTGTGAACACAAAAATCAGCAGTGTCTCCATTTGAGGTGATCTAAATGTTGACCGTCATGTTTGCTCTCTCACCTCGTGTGAAATTTCGTCAGGCAAAACCACCCCAACAAGTAGCACTTACTTAAAGCAACAATAAAGTCAATGCTCTTATTAGGGTCATAATGATGACTTCATGACATGATGTCAAAGCAGAATCCTGGACAGAATGCAGGAACTTCTTGGATCTTTTCGAAAGAATATCTTCAAGGATTGTTGGGATTTCATACACATACAACCAGCCAGGATGGAGCGCTTTGTGTTTTTAGTCCAGAAGCAAGTGTTTGTATCCGTCCATTCCTTCTTTCAGCCTGTATTGTCAAAATTTGATCTGCAAATCGTCTTGTCTTGACTCGAATAACTCGCAACTTGAGACAACCCCAAAGAGAAGCACTTGTGAGTGTCTGAATCACTAGTGTTTCCATTTGAGGTCATCTAAATGTGCCCAAAAACAAATATTTCTGTAACAATAAAGTCAATGCTCTTCTTAGGTTCATAATGATGACTTCATGATCTCAAAGCAGAATCCTGGACGGAATGGGAGAACATGTTGGATCTTTTCTCATGTCAGTAAAATGTGTCCTCCACAGCCATCTCCAGCAACAACCACTTACTGACTTCAAGAGTCAAGTCCTTATTTAAATTAGGGGTGGGACTTCCATCAAATAACTAGTCTTGGTTATCCTCAAGATTAATTTTTATTTGTCCTCATATATCTTTGATAAGGCTTTCGCTTCATTGGTCTGCAAAATTACCCCAACAAGAAGCACTTACTGCAATCGCACCTCAAGTCAGTGCTAACATTAGGGTCATTTTGGTTACAACTTTACTCATTTAGCCAGTTCCACGGAACATGTGCATTGACACTGCTTAGGTTTGGCTTCGTGCCGAAGAACTCACAACCAAGACGACCCCAAAGAGAAGCACTTTTTAAGTCGACAATCATTAGATCTTTGATCTGGGGTTTTCCGATCGTGAGTTAAGTAATACCAACGTTAACGCAAGATAAAATAGAAAAAAGCAGATAACTGGAAAATGTCTCCGAATTTATTTTGTGCCTATTGTCAATCGGAACTGCCCCAACTAGAAGCACTTACTGATTTTAAACAGTCAAGTCGATGCAACTGTTAGGGTAATTCCAAAATCCGTGAAAAAAAAGACACACAGATCTTTATCAGCCTAGAAACCTCTTATGGATATTGGAACCCATGGTTTCAGCAGTCAGCAGAAATATCCACAAAGAAAAACACTGATGTCATTCAGAAATCAAGTGAGTGCCTCTCTATGAGCTCTATTTCTCGGTTCATTAAATGGCCAGCTAAATCCATCCAGTGGGGTTTCAGGGTCTCCTCATTTGAAAAAAAAAGGCACTCATGATACAACCCCAAAGAGAAGCACTTGTGAACACAAAACTCAGCAGTGTCTCTCATGTTGACCGGCATGTTTGCTCTCTCACCTCGTGTGAAATTTCGTCAGGCAAAACCACCCCAACAAGTAGCACTTACTTAAAGCAACAATAAAGTCAATGCTCTTATTAGGGTCATAATGATGACTTCATGACATGATGTCAAAGCAGAATCCTGGACAGAATGCAGGAACTTCTTGGATCTTTTCGAAAGAATATCTTCAAGGATTGTTGGGATTTCATACACATACAACCAGCCAGGATGGAGCGCATAGTGTTTTTAGTCCACAAGCAAGTGTTTGTATCTATCCATTCCTTCTTTCAGCCTGTATTGTCAAAATTTAATCTGCAAATCATCTTGTCTTGATTGGAATAACTCGCAACTGAGACAACCCCAAAGAGAAGCACTTGTGAGTTTGTGCATCACTAGTGTCTCCATTTGAGGTTATCTAAATGTGCCAACAAACAAATGTTTCTTCTCATACGGGCTGTTAAATGCGTCCTTCATCACCAACAACCATAAGTGCGGCTTTCCCCCCCAAAAAAACAGCTATTAACTTAAAGAGACAAGCCCTTATTTAAGTTAGGCGTGGGACTTCCATCAAAACACCAGTCTTGGTTATCCTCAAGATTAATTTTCATTTGTCCTCATATATCTTTGATAAGGCTTTCGCTTCATTGGTCTGCAAAATTACCCCAACAAGTAGCACTTACTGCAATAGCACCTCAAGTCAGTGCTAACATTAGGGTCATTTTGGTTACAACTTTACTCATTTAGCCAGTTCCACGGAACATGTACATTGATACTGCTTAGGTTTGTCTGTGTGCCGAAGAACTCACAACCAAGACGACCCCAAAGAGAAGCACTTTTGAATTTGACAATCATTGGTACTTTGATTTGAGGTTATCTGAGTGTGAGTTGTTTACACAGTATTCAATATTACAAAAGCTAAATTCCAACTCAGTCCGGTAAAGTGCCAAGTCAATGCTAAATTTGGATGGGTATACCTTTGCAATTATCTACCTTCTTTCCTCCTGTCGATCACTTCAGTCTTGTGGCGAATCCTTCCTTCGTATCCTGCGATTTCCCGTGCCAGCAATGGAAACTGTGAGTCCGGCACCAACTGTGCTTCTTATAATGCAGACTAACAGCCCTTTCACTGTACCCCTCCACCTCCTTCTTCTGGAAGTTTCAACGATCTTGACGATTGCCGCCAAAGCATCACACTCGCTTCTGATGAAACGACTGTCGTCACTGCTCATTCTCACCAGACTTTTCACTTACTTTGAATGCCACATTTGTATGCAAAGACTTTGCTCAAACACGTTACCACCTGGTGGCTGCCGATGACAACTGAATCAAGAGAGCTGGAAAGGAGTGCATTGATGAAGAATTAGACCAGTGTGTTGACACCAAGATACCTTTCTGCCAAAGACCCCTCATATTCTCCTGGAACGTAATGGGATATGGTGAACCTTATTTAATGGGAACAGATTGAAAAAGAATCAATCGGAACTGACTGGAGCAGTTGATAGGCATCATATCAATATGGGACCCAATGATTTCAGCAGTCAGGAAAAACATCCCAATGAAAAGCAGATCTGTCATGCAGACATTAAGTGCGTGTCTGTGTCAAGGAAGTATCACCGATACATTTGAAGGCTCAGCAAAGTCTGTAAAGAAGAGCTGGGGATTCTCCTCCTTTGAGGACAAAGTCACTCATGAGACAACCCCAAAGAGAAGCACTTGTGAACACAAAAATCAGCAGTGTCTCCATTTGAGGTGATCTAAATGTTGACCGTCATGTTTGCTCTCTCACCTCGTGTGAAATTTCGTCAGGCAAAACCACCCCAACAAGTAGCACTTACTTAATGCAACAATAAAGTCAATGCTCTTATTAGGGTCATAATGATGACTTCATGACATGATGTCAAAGCAGACTCCTGGACAGAATGCACGAACATGTTGGATCTTTTCTTAACAATATCTTCAAGGATGGTTCGGATTTCATACATACACAACCAGCCAGGATGGAGCGCTTTGTGTTTTGAGTACACAAGCAAGTGTTTGTATCCGTCCATTCCTTCTTTCAGCCGATTATTGTCAAAATTTCATCTGCAAATTGACTTGTCTTGACTCGAATAACTCGCAACTTGAGACAACCCCAAAGAGAAGCACTTGTGAGTGTCTGAATCAATAGTGTTTCCATTTGAGGTCATCTAAATGTGCCCAAAAACAAATATTTCTGCAACAATAAAGTCAATGTTCTTCTTAGGTTCATAATGATGACTTCATGATCTCAAAGCAGAATCCTGGACGGAATGGGAGAACATGTTGGATCCTTTCTCATGTCAGTAAAATGTGTCCTCCACAGCCATCTCCAGCAACAACCACTTACTGACTTAAAGAGTCAAGTCCTTATTTAAGTTAGGGGTGGGACTTCCATCAAATAACTAGTCTGGGTTATCCTAAAGATTAATTTTCATTTGTCCTCATATATCTTTGATTAGGCTTTCGCTTCATTGGTCTGCAAAATTACCCCAACAAGTAGCACTTACTGCAATCGCACCCCAAGTCAGTGCTAACTTTACTCATTTAGCCAGTTCCACTGAACATGTGCATTGACACTGCTTAGGTTTGTCTTCGTGCCGAAGAACTCACAACCAAGACGACCCCAAAGAGAAGCACTTTTTAAGTCGACAATCATTAGATCTTTGATCTGGGGTTTCCCGATCGTGAGTTAAGTAATACCAACGTTAACGCAAGATAAAATAGAAAAAAGCAGATAACTGGAAAATGTCTCCGAATTTATTTTGTGCCTATTGTCAATTAGAACTGCCCCAACTAGAAGCACTTACTGATTTTAAACAGTCAAGTCGATGCAACTGTTAGGGTAATTCCAAAATCCGTGAAAAAAAAGACACACAGATCTTTATCAGCCTAGAAACCTCTTATGGATATTGGAACCCATGGTTTCAGCAGTCAGCAGAAATATCCACAAAGAAAAACACTGATGTCATTCAGAAATCAAGTGAGTGCCTCTCTATGAGCTCTATTTCTCGGTTCGTTAAATGGCCAGCTAAATCCATCCAGTGGGGTTCCAGGGTCTCCTCATTTGAAAAAAAAGGCACTCATGATACAACCCCAAAGAGAAGCACTTGTGAACACAAAACTCAGCAGTGTCTCTCATGTTGACCGGCATGTTTGCTCTCTCACCTCGTGTGAAATTTCGTCAGGCAAAACCACCCCAACAAGTAGCACTTACTTAAAGCAACAATAAAGTCAATGCTCTTATTAGGGTCATAATGATGACTTCATGACATGATGTCAAAGCAGAATCCTGGACAGAATGCAGGAACTTCTTGGATCTTTTCGAAAGAATATCTTCAAGGATTGTTGGAATTTCATACACATACAACCAGCCAGGATGGAGCGCTTAGTGTTTTTAGTCCACAAGCAAGTGTTTGTATCTATCCATTCCTTCTTTCAGCCTGTATTTTCACAATTTGATCTGCAAATCCTCTTGTCTTGATTCGAATAACTCGCAACTGAGACAACCCCAAAGAGAAGCACTTGTGAGTATGTGCATCACTAGTGTCTCCATTTGAGGTCATCTAAATGTGCAAACAAACAAATGTTTCTTCTCATACTGTCTGTTAAATGCGTCCTTCATCACCAACAACCATAAATGCGGCTTTCCCCAAAAATAAACCAGCTATTAACTTGAAGAGTAAAGCCCTTATTTAAGTTAGGCGTGTGACTTCCATCAAAACACCAGTCTTGGTTATCCTCAAGATTAATTTTCATTTGTCCTCATATATCTTTGATAAGGCTTTCGCTTCATTGGTCTGCAAAATTACCCCAACAAGTAGCACTTACTGCAATAGCACCTCAAGTCAGTGCTAACATTAGGGTCATTTTGGTTACAACTTTACTCATTTAGCCAGTTCCACGGAACATGTACATTGATACTGCTTAGGTTTGTCTGTGTGCCGAAGAACTCACAACCAAGACGACCCCAAAGAGAAGCACTTTTGAATTTGACAATCATTGGTACTTTGATTTGAGGTTATCTGAGTGTGAGTTGTTTACACAGTATTCAATATTACAAAAGCTAAATTCCAACTCAGTCCGGTAAAGTGCCAAGTCAATGCTAAATTTGGATGGGTATACCTTTGCAATTATCTACCTTCTTTCCTCCTGTCGATCACTTCAGTCTTGTGGCGAATCCTTCCTTCGTATCCTGCGATTTCCCGTGCCAGCAATGGAAACTGTGAGTCCGGCACCAACTGTGCTTCTTATAATGCAGACTAACAGCCCTTTCACTGTACCCCTCCACCTCCTTCTTCTGGAAGTTTCAACGATCTTGACGATTGCCGCCAAAGCATCACACTCGCTTCTGATGAAACGACTGTCGTCACTGCTCATTCTCACCAGACTTTTCACTTACTTTGAATGCCACATTTGTATGCAAAGACTTTGCTCAAACACGTTACCACCTGGTGGCTGCCGATGACAACTGAATCAAGAGAGCTGGAAAGGAGTGCATTGATGAAGAATTAGACCAGTGTGTTGACACCAAGATACCTTTCTGCCAAAGACCCCTCATATTCTCCTGGAACGTAATGGGATATGGTGAACCTTATTTAATGGGAACAGATTGAAAAAGAATCAATCGGAACTGACTGGAGCAGTTGATAAGCATCATATCAATATGGGACCCAATGATTTCAGCAGTCAGCAAAAACATCCCAATGAAAAGCAGATCTGTCATGCAGACATTAAGTGCGTGTCTGTGTCAAGGAAGTATCACCGATACATTTGAAGGCTCAGCAAAGTCTGTAAAGAAGAGCTGGGGATTCTCCTCCTTTGAGGACAAAGTCACTCATGAGACAACCCCAAAGAGAAGCACTTGTGAACACAAAAATCAGCAGTGTCTCCATTTGAGGTGATCTAAATGTTGACCGTCATGTTTGCTCTCTCACCTCGTGTGAAATTTCGTCAGGCAAAACCACCCCAACAAGTAGCACTTACTTAATGCAACAATAAAGTCAATGCTCTTATTAGGGTCATAATGATGACTTCATGACATGATGTCAAAGCAGACTCCTGGACAGAATGCACGAACATGTTGGATCTTTTCTGAACAATATCTTCAAGGATGGTTGGGATTTCATACATACACAACCAGCCAGGATGGAGCGCTTTGTGTTTTGAGTACACAAGCAAGTGTTTGTATCCGTCCATTCCTTCTTTCAGCCTGTATTGTCAAAATTGGATCTGCAAATTGACTTGTCTTGACTCGAATAACTCGCAACTTGAGACAACCCCAAAGAGAAGCACTTGTGAGTGTCTGAATCAATAGTGTTTCCATTTGAGGTCATCTAAATGTGCCCAAAAACAAATATTTCTGCAACAATAAAGTCAATGTTCTTCTTAGGTTCATAATGATGACTTCATGATCTCAAAGCAGAATCCTGGACGGAATGGGAGAACATGTTGGATCCTTTCTCATGTCAGTAAAATGTGTCCTCCACAGCCATCTCCAGCAACAACCACTTACTGACTTAAAGAGTCAAGTCCTTATTTAAGTTAGGGGTGGGACTTCCATCAAATAACTAGTCTGGGTTATCCTAAAGATTAATTTTCATTTGTCCTCATATATCTTTGATTAGGCTTTCGCTTCATTGGTCTGCAAAATTACCCCAACAAGTAGCACTTACTGCAATCGCACCTCAAGTCAGTGCTAACATTAGGGTCATTTTGGTTACAACTTCACTCATTTAGCCAGTTCCACGGAACATGTGCATTGATACTGCTTAGGTTTGTGTTCGTGCCGAAGAACTCACAACCAAGACGACCCCAAAGAGAAGCACTTTTTAAGTCGACAATCATTCGATCTTTGATTTGGGGTTTCCCGAACGTGAGTTAAGTAATACCAACGTTAACGCAAGATAAAATAGAAAAAAGCAGATAACTGGAAAATGTCTCCGAATTTATTTTGTGCCTATTGTCAATCGGAACTGCCCCAACTAGAAGCACTTACTGATTTTAAACAGTCAAGTCGATGCAACTGTTAGGGTAATTCCAAAATCCGTGAAAAAAAAGACACACAGATCTTTATCAGCCTAGAAACCTCTTATGGATATTGGAACCCATGGTTTCAGCAGTCAGCAGAAATATCCACAAAGAAAAACACTGATGTCATTCAGAAATCAAGTGAGTGCCTCTCTATGAGCTCTATTTCTCGGTTCGTGAAATGGCCAGCTAAATCCATCCAGTGGGGTTCCAGGGTCTCCTCTTTTGAAAAAAAAAGGATCTCATGATACAACCGCAAAGAGAAGCACTTGTGAACACAAAACTCAGCAGTGTCTCTAATGTTGACCGGCATGTTTGCTCTCTCACCTCGTGTGAAATTTCGTCAGGCAAAACCACCCCTACAAGTAGCACTTACTTAAAGCAACAATAAAGTCAATGCACTTATTAGGGTCATAATGATGACTTCATGACATGATGTCAAAGCAGAATCCTGGACAGAATGCAGGAACTTCTTGGATCTTTTCGAAAGAATATCTTCAAGGATTGTTGGGATTTCATACACATACAACCAGCCAGGATGGAGCGCTTTGTGTTTTTAGTCCAGAAGCAAGTGTTTGTATCCGTCCATTCCTTCTTTCAGCCTGTATTGTCAAAATTTGATCTGCAAATCGTCTTGTCTTGACTCGAATAACTCGCAACTTGAGACAACCCCAAAGAGAAGCACTTGTGAGTGTCTGAATCACTAGTGTTTCCATTTGAGGTCATCTAAATGTGCCCAAAAACAAATATTTCTGTAACAATGAAGTCAATGCTCTTCTTAGGTTCATAATGATGACTTCATGATCTCAAAGCAGAATCCTGGACGGAATGGGAGAACATGTTGGATCTTTTCTCATGTCAGTAAAATGTGTCCTCCACAGCCATCTCCAGCAACAACCACTTACTGACTTCAAGAGTCAAGTCCTTATTTAAATCAGGGGTGGGACTTCCATCAAATAACTAGTCTTGGTTATC
>NW_028234253.1:0-43048 GCF_037954235.1 Aulostomus chinensis
GACATGATTGTCAGCATCACTTTGAGGTTATTCGAAACGTTCTCTCCATTACTGTTAGCATCATTTTGAGTTCATTAGCAATTTTTACTACATCATTGTCGCATCATTTTGAGATCATGAGCAATTCTTCTGACATCACTGTAGCATTAAATTGAGTTCATTAGCAACTCTTACTACATGACTGTCAGCATCACTTTTAAGTTGTTCGAAACACTTACTACATTACTGTAAGCATCACTGAGATTATTAGCAACTAGCACTACATAACTGTTCGCATCATTTTGAGTTCATTAGCAATTCTTCTGACATCACTGTCGCAGTTCTCGGATTTTCGTAGCAACTCTTACTACATTAATGTTGCATTATTTTTAGGTTAGTATCAACTCTTACTTGACTGTCAGCTTCATTTTGAGGTTGTTCGAAACACTTACTACATGACTGTCAGCATCACTTTGAGTTTATTCGCAACTATCACTACAATACTGTTAGCATCATTTTGAGTTCATTAGCAATTCTTCTGACATCACTGTTGAATTATTTTGAGGTTCGTTGCAACTCTTCCTACTTTACTGTTGCATTATTTTAAGGTTCGTAGCAACCCTTACTACATGACTGTCATAATCACTTTGAGGTTGTTCGAAACACTTACTACATTACTGTCAGCATCACTAAGTTTATTAGCAACTATCACTACGTTACTGTTAGCATCGTTTTGTTTTCAATAGCAGTTCTTACGACATCACTCTCAGCATCATTTTTAATTTACTCGCAACTCAAACCACATGACTGTCAACATCACTTTGAGGTTATTCGAGACTTTCACTCCATTACTGTTAGCATCATTTTGAATTCATGAGCAATTCTTCCTACATCACTGTCGCATCATTTTGAGATCATTAGCAATTCTTCTGACATCACTGTAGCATTAAATTGAGTTCATTAGCAACTCTTACTACATGACTGTCAGCATCACTTTTAAGTTGTTCGAAACACTTACTACATTACTGTAAGCATCACTGAGATTATTAGCAACTAGCACTACATAACTGTTAGCATCATTTTGAGTTCATTAGCAATTCTTCTGACATCACTGTCGCAGTTCTCGGAGTTTCGTAGCAACTCTTACTACATTAATGTTGCATTATTTTTAGGTTAGTATCAACTCTTACTTGACTGTCAGCATCATTTTGAGGTTGTTCGAAACACTTACTACATGACTGTCAGCATCACTTTGAGTTTATTCGCAACTATCACTACAATACTGTTCGCATCATTTTGAGTTCATTAGCAATTCTTCTGACATCACTGTTGAATTATTTTGAGGTTCGTTGCAACTCTTCCTACTTTACTGTTGCATTATTTTAAGGTTCGTAGCAACCCTTACTACATGACTGTCATAATCACTTTGAGGTTGTTCGAAACACTTACTACATTACTGTCAGCATCACTAAGTTTATTAGCAACTATCACTACGTTACTGTTAGCATCGTTTTGTTTTCAATAGCAGTTCTTACGACATCACTCTCAGCATCATTTTTAATTTACTCGCAACTCAAACCACATGACTGTCAGCATCACTTTGAGGTTATTCGAAACTTTCACTCCATTACTGTTAGCATCATTTTGAATTCATGAGCAATTCTTCCTACATCACTGTCGCATCATTTTGAGATCATGAGCAATTCTTCTGACATCACTGTAGCATTAAATTGAGTTCATTAGCAACCCTTACTACATGACTCTCAGCATCACTTTTAAGTTGTTCGAAACACTTACTACATTACTGTAAGCATCACTGAGATTATTAGCAACTAGCACTACATAACTGTTAGCATCATTTTGAGTTCATTAGCAATTCTTCTGACATCACTGTCGCAGTTCTCGGAGTTTCGTAGCAACTCTTACTACATTAATGTTGCATTATTTTTAGGTTAGTATCAACTCTTACTTGACTGTCAGCATCATTTTGAGGTTGTTCGAAACACTTACTACATGACTGTCAGCATCACTTTGAGTTTATTCGCAACTATCACTACAATACTGTTCGCATCATTTTGAGTTCATTAGCAATTCTTCTGACATCACTGTCGAATTATTTTGAGGTTCGTTGCAACTCTTCCTACTTTACTGTTGCATTATTTTAAGGTTCGTAGCAACTCTTACGACATGACTGTCAGCATTACTTTGAGTTTATTAGCAACTAGCACTACATGACTGTTAGCATCATTTTGAATTCATGAGCAATTCTTCCTACATCACTGTCGCATCATTTTGAGATCATGAGCAATCCTTCTGACATCACTGTTGCATTATTTTGAGATCATGAGCAATCCTTCTGACATCACTGTCGCATTATTTTGAGGTTCGTAGCAATTCTTACTACATGACTGTCAGCATCACTTTGAGGTTGTTCGAAACACTTCCTACATTACTGTTGCATTATTTAAAGGTTGGTAGCAACTCGAACTACATTACTGTTAGCATCACTTTGAGTTTATTGGCAAATATCACTACATTACTTTTAGCATCATTTTGAGTCCATTAGCAATTCTTACGACATCACTGTCCCATCAGTTTGAGATCATTAACAATTCTTTTGACATAACTGTTGCATTATTTTAAGGTTCGTAGCAACTCTTACTACATGACTGTCAGCATCACTTTGAGTTTATTAGCAACTATCACTACATTACTGTTAGCATCATTTTGAGTTTATTAGCAACACATACGACATCACTGTAGCATTAAATTGAGGTTAGTAGCCACTCTTGCTACATGATTGTCAGCATTACTTTGAGGTTATCCGAAACTTTCACTCTATTACTGTTAGCATCATTTTGAGTTAATTAGCAATTCTTCCGACATCACTGTCGCATTATTTTGAGGTTCGTATCAACTATTACTACATTATTCTTGCATTATTTTGAGGTTCGTAGCAACTCTTACTACATGACTGTCAGCATCACTTTGAGTTTATTAGCAACGATCACTACATTACTGTTAGCATCATTTTGAGTTCATTAGCAATTCTTCCGACATCACTGTCGCAATATTTTGAGGTTCGTAGCAACTTTTACTACATTACTGTCGCATTATTTTTAGGTTCGTTGCAACCCTTACTACATGACTGTCAGAATCACTTTGAGGTTGTTCGAAACACTTACTACATTACTGTCAGCATCACTAAGTTTATTAGCAACTATCACTACGTTACTGTTAGCATCGTTTTGTTTTCAATAGCAGTTCTTACGACATCACTGTCAGCATCATTTTTCATTTACTCGCAACTCAAACCACATGACTGTCAGCATCACTTTGAGGTTATTCGAAACTTTCACTCCATTACTGTTAGCATCATTTTGAATTCATGAGCAATTCTTCCTACATCACTGTCGCATCATTTTGAGATCATGAGCAATTCTTCTGACATCACTGTCGCATTATTTTGAGGTTCGAAGCAACTCTTACTACATTACTGTTGCATTATTTAAAGGTTCGTAGCAACTCTTACTACATGACTGTCAGCATCACTTTGAGGTTGTTCGAAACACTTCCTACATTACTGTTGCATTATTTAAAGGTTGGTAGCAACTCGAACTACATTACTGTTAGCATCACTTTGAGTTTATTGGCAAATATCACTACATTACTTTTAGCATCATTTTGAGTCCATTAGCAATTCTTACGACATCACTGTCCCATCAGTTTGAGATCATTAACAATTCTTTTGACATAACTGTTGCATTATTTTAAGGTTCGTAGCAACTCTTACTACATGACTGTCAGCATCACTTTGAGTTTATTAGCAACTATCACTACATTACTGTTAGCATCATTTTGAGTTTATTAGCAACACATACGACATCACTGTAGCATTAAATTGAGGTTAGTAGCCACTCTTGCTACATGATTGTCAGCATTACTTTGAGGTTATCCGAAACTTTCACTCTATTACTGTTAGCATCATTTTGAGTTAATTAGCAATTCTTCCGACATCACTGTCGCATTATTTTGAGGTTCGTATCAACTATTACTACATTATTCTTGCATTATTTTGAGGTTCGTAGCAACTCTTACTACATGACTGTCAGCATCACTTTGAGTTTATTAGCAACGATCACTACATTACTGTTAGCATCATTTTGAGTTCATTAGCAATTCTTCCGACATCACTGTCGCAATATTTTGAGGTTCGTAGCAACTTTTACTACATTACTGTCGCATTATTTTTAGGTTCGTTGCAACCCTTACTACATGACTGTCAGAATCACTTTGAGGTTGTTCGAAACACTTACTACATTACTGTCAGCATCACTAAGTTTATTAGCAACTATCACTACGTTACTGTTAGCATCGTTTTGTTTTCAATAGCAGTTCTTACGACATCACTGTCAGCATCATTTTTCATTTACTCGCAACTCAAACCACATGACTGTCAGCATCACTTTGAGGTTATTCGAAACTTTCACTCCATTACTGTTAGCATCATTTTGAATTCATGAGCAATTCTTCCTACATCACTGTCGCATCATTTTGAGATCATGAGCAATTCTTCTGACATCACTGTCGCATTATTTTGAGGTTCGAAGCAACTCTTACTACATTACTGTTGCATTATTTAAAGGTTCGTAGCAACTCTTACTACATGACTGTCAGCATTACTTTGAGTTTATTAGCAACTATCACTACATTACTGTTAGCATCATTTTGAGTTCATTCGAAGTTCTTCTGACATCACTGTTGAGTTATTTTGAGGTTCGTTGCAACTCTTACTACTTTACTGTTGCATTATTTTAAGGTTCGTAGCAACCCTTACTACATGACTGTCATAATCACTTTGAGGTTGTTCGAAACACTTACTACATTACTGTCAGCATCACTAAGTTTATTAGCAACTATCACTACGTTACTGTTAGCATCGTTTTGTTTTCAATAGCAGTTCTTACGACATCACTGTCAGCATCATTTTTAATTTACTCGCAACTCAAACCACATGACTGTCAACATCACTTTGAGGTTATTCGAGACTTTCACTCCATTACTGTTAGCATCATTTTGAATTCATGAGCAATTCTTCCTACATCACTGTCGCATCATTTTGAGATCATTAGCAATTCTTCTGACATCACTGTAGCATTAAATTGAGTTCATTAGCAACTCTTACTACATGACTGTCAGCATCACTTTTAAGTTGTTCGAAACACTTACTACATTACTGTAAGCATCACTGAGATTATTAGCAACTAGCACTACATGACTGTTAGCATCATTTTGAATTCATGAGCAATTCTTCTGACATCACTGTCGCAGTTCTTGGAGTTTCGTAGCAACTCTTACTACATTAATGTTGCATTATTTTTAGGTTAGTATCAACTCTTACTTGACTGTCAGCATCATTTTGAGGTTGTTCGAAACACTTACTACATGACTGTAAGCATCACTTTGAGGTTATTAGCAACTATCACTACATTACTGTAAGCATCACTGAGTTGATTAGCAACTATCACTACATTACTGTTAGCATCATTTTGAGTTCATCAGCAATTCTTCCGACATCACTGTCGCAATATTTTGAGGTTTTTAGCAACTTTTACTACATGACTGTCGCATTATTTTGAGGTTCGTAGCAACTCTTACTACATGACTGTCAGCATCACTTTGAGGTTCGTAGCAACTCTTACTACATGACTGTCAGCATCACTTTGAGTTTATTAGCAACTAGCACTACATGACTGTTAGCATAATTTTGAGTTTATTAGCAATACTTACGACATCACTGTAGCATTAAAATGAGGTTAGTAGCAACTCTTACGACATGATTGTCAGCATCACTTTGAGGTTATTCGAAACGTTCTCTCCATTACTGTTAGCATCATTTTGAGTTCATTAGCAATTTTTACTACATCATTGTCGCATCATTTTGAGATCATGAGCAATTCTTCTGACATCACTGTAGCATTAAATTGAGTTCATTAGCAACTCTTACTACATGACTGTCAGCATCACTTTTAAGTTGTTCGAAACACTTACTACATTACTGTAAGCATCACTGAGATTATTAGCAACTAGCACTACATAACTGTTCGCATCATTTTGAGTTCATTAGCAATTCTTCTGACATCACTGTCGCAGTTCTCGGATTTTCGTAGCAACTCTTACTACATTAATGTTGCATTATTTTTAGGTTAGTATCAACTCTTACTTGACTGTCAGCTTCATTTTGAGGTTGTTCGAAACACTTACTACATGACTGTCAGCATCACTTTGAGTTTATTCGCAACTATCACTACAATACTGTTAGCATCATTTTGAGTTCATTAGCAATTCTTCTGACATCACTGTTGAATTATTTTGAGGTTCGTTGCAACTCTTCCTACTTTACTGTTGCATTATTTTAAGGTTCGTAGCAACCCTTACTACATGACTGTCATAATCACTTTGAGGTTGTTCGAAACACTTACTACATTACTGTCAGCATCACTAAGTTTATTAGCAACTATCACTACGTTACTGTTAGCATCGTTTTGTTTTCAATAGCAGTTCTTACGACATCACTCTCAGCATCATTTTTAATTTACTCGCAACTCAAACCACATGACTGTCAACATCACTTTGAGGTTATTCGAGACTTTCACTCCATTACTGTTAGCATCATTTTGAATTCATGAGCAATTCTTCCTACATCACTGTCGCATCATTTTGAGATCATTAGCAATTCTTCTGACATCACTGTAGCATTAAATTGAGTTCATTAGCAACTCTTACTACATGACTGTCAGCATCACTTTTAAGTTGTTCGAAACACTTACTACATTACTGTAAGCATCACTGAGATTATTAGCAACTAGCACTACATAACTGTTAGCATCATTTTGAGTTCATTAGCAATTCTTCTGACATCACTGTCGCAGTTCTCGGAGTTTCGTAGCAACTCTTACTACATTAATGTTGCATTATTTTTAGGTTAGTATCAACTCTTACTTGACTGTCAGCATCATTTTGAGGTTGTTCGAAACACTTACTACATGACTGTCAGCATCACTTTGAGTTTATTCGCAACTATCACTACAATACTGTTCGCATCATTTTGAGTTCATTAGCAATTCTTCTGACATCACTGTTGAATTATTTTGAGGTTCGTTGCAACTCTTCCTACTTTACTGTTGCATTATTTTAAGGTTCGTAGCAACCCTTACTACATGACTGTCATAATCACTTTGAGGTTGTTCGAAACACTTACTACATTACTGTCAGCATCACTAAGTTTATTAGCAACTATCACTACGTTACTGTTAGCATCGTTTTGTTTTCAATAGCAGTTCTTACGACATCACTCTCAGCATCATTTTTAATTTACTCGCAACTCAAACCACATGACTGTCAGCATCACTTTGAGGTTATTCGAAACTTTCACTCCATTACTGTTAGCATCATTTTGAATTCATGAGCAATTCTTCCTACATCACTGTCGCATCATTTTGAGATCATGAGCAATTCTTCTGACATCACTGTAGCATTAAATTGAGTTCATTAGCAACCCTTACTACATGACTCTCAGCATCACTTTTAAGTTGTTCGAAACACTTACTACATTACTGTAAGCATCACTGAGATTATTAGCAACTAGCACTACATAACTGTTAGCATCATTTTGAGTTCATTAGCAATTCTTCTGACATCACTGTCGCAGTTCTCGGAGTTTCGTAGCAACTCTTACTACATTAATGTTGCATTATTTTTAGGTTAGTATCAACTCTTACTTGACTGTCAGCATCATTTTGAGGTTGTTCGAAACACTTACTACATGACTGTCAGCATCACTTTGAGTTTATTCGCAACTATCACTACAATACTGTTCGCATCATTTTGAGTTCATTAGCAATTCTTCTGACATCACTGTCGAATTATTTTGAGGTTCGTTGCAACTCTTCCTACTTTACTGTTGCATTATTTTAAGGTTCGTAGCAACTCTTACGACATGACTGTCAGCATTACTTTGAGTTTATTAGCAACTAGCACTACATGACTGTTAGCATCATTTTGAATTCATGAGCAATTCTTCCTACATCACTGTCGCATCATTTTGAGATCATGAGCAATCCTTCTGACATCACTGTTGCATTATTTTGAGATCATGAGCAATCCTTCTGACATCACTGTCGCATTATTTTGAGGTTCGTAGCAATTCTTACTACATGACTGTCAGCATCACTTTGAGGTTGTTCGAAACACTTCCTACATTACTGTTGCATTATTTAAAGGTTGGTAGCAACTCGAACTACATTACTGTTAGCATCACTTTGAGTTTATTGGCAAATATCACTACATTACTTTTAGCATCATTTTGAGTCCATTAGCAATTCTTACGACATCACTGTCCCATCAGTTTGAGATCATTAACAATTCTTTTGACATAACTGTTGCATTATTTTAAGGTTCGTAGCAACTCTTACTACATGACTGTCAGCATCACTTTGAGTTTATTAGCAACTATCACTACATTACTGTTAGCATCATTTTGAGTTTATTAGCAACACATACGACATCACTGTAGCATTAAATTGAGGTTAGTAGCCACTCTTGCTACATGATTGTCAGCATTACTTTGAGGTTATCCGAAACTTTCACTCTATTACTGTTAGCATCATTTTGAGTTAATTAGCAATTCTTCCGACATCACTGTCGCATTATTTTGAGGTTCGTATCAACTATTACTACATTATTCTTGCATTATTTTGAGGTTCGTAGCAACTCTTACTACATGACTGTCAGCATCACTTTGAATTCATGAGCAATTCTTCCTACATCACTGTCGCATCATTTTGAGATCATGAGCAATCCTTCTGACATCACTGTTGCATTATTTTGAGATCATGAGCAATCCTTCTGACATCACTGTCGCATTATTTTGAGGTTCGTAGCAATTCTTACTACATGACTGTCAGCATCACTTTGAGGTTGTTCGAAACACTTCCTACATTACTGTTGCATTATTTAAAGGTTGGTAGCAACTCGAACTACATTACTGTTAGCATCACTTTGAGTTTATTGGCAAATATCACTACATTACTTTTAGCATCATTTTGAGTCCATTAGCAATTCTTACGACATCACTGTCCCATCAGTTTGAGATCATTAACAATTCTTTTGACATAACTGTTGCATTATTTTAAGGTTCGTAGCAACTCTTACTACATGACTGTCAGCATCACTTTGAGTTTATTAGCAACTATCACTACATTACTGTTAGCATCATTTTGAGTTTATTAGCAACACATACGACATCACTGTAGCATTAAATTGAGGTTAGTAGCCACTCTTGCTACATGATTGTCAGCATTACTTTGAGGTTATCCGAAACTTTCACTCTATTACTGTTAGCATCATTTTGAGTTAATTAGCAATTCTTCCGACATCACTGTCGCATTATTTTGAGGTTCGTATCAACTATTACTACATTATTCTTGCATTATTTTGAGGTTCGTAGCAACTCTTACTACATGACTGTCAGCATCACTTTGAGTTTATTAGCAACGATCACTACATTACTGTTAGCATCATTTTGAGTTCATTAGCAATTCTTCCGACATCACTGTCGCAATATTTTGAGGTTCGTAGCAACTTTTACTACATTACTGTCGCATTATTTTTAGGTTCGTTGCAACCCTTACTACATGACTGTCAGAATCACTTTGAGGTTGTTCGAAACACTTACTACATTACTGTCAGCATCACTAAGTTTATTAGCAACTATCACTACGTTACTGTTAGCATCGTTTTGTTTTCAATAGCAGTTCTTACGACATCACTGTCAGCATCATTTTTCATTTACTCGCAACTCAAACCACATGACTGTCAGCATCACTTTGAGGTTATTCGAAACTTTCACTCCATTACTGTTAGCATCATTTTGAATTCATGAGCAATTCTTCCTACATCACTGTCGCATCATTTTGAGATCATGAGCAATTCTTCTGACATCACTGTCGCATTATTTTGAGGTTCGAAGCAACTCTTACTACATTACTGTTGCATTATTTAAAGGTTCGTAGCAACTCTTACTACATGACTGTCAGCATTACTTTGAGTTTATTAGCAACTATCACTACATTACTGTTAGCATCATTTTGAGTTCATTCGAAGTTCTTCTGACATCACTGTTGAGTTATTTTGAGGTTCGTTGCAACTCTTACTACTTTACTGTTGCATTATTTTAAGGTTCGTAGCAACCCTTACTACATGACTGTCATAATCACTTTGAGGTTGTTCGAAACACTTACTACATTACTGTCAGCATCACTAAGTTTATTAGCAACTATCACTACGTTACTGTTAGCATCGTTTTGTTTTCAATAGCAGTTCTTACGACATCACTGTCAGCATCATTTTTAATTTACTCGCAACTCAAACCACATGACTGTCAACATCACTTTGAGGTTATTCGAGACTTTCACTCCATTACTGTTAGCATCATTTTGAATTCATGAGCAATTCTTCCTACATCACTGTCGCATCATTTTGAGATCATTAGCAATTCTTCTGACATCACTGTAGCATTAAATTGAGTTCATTAGCAACTCTTACTACATGACTGTCAGCATCACTTTTAAGTTGTTCGAAACACTTACTACATTACTGTAAGCATCACTGAGATTATTAGCAACTAGCACTACATAACTGTTAGCATCATTTTGAGTTCATTAGCAATTCTTCTGACATCACTGTCGCAGTTCTCGGAGTTTCGTAGCAACTCTTACTACATTAATGTTGCATTATTTTTAGGTTAGTATCAACTCTTACTTGACTGTCAGCATCATTTTGAGGTTGTTCGAAACACTTACTACATGACTGTCAGCATCACTTTGAGTTTATTCGCAACTATCACTACAATACTGTTCGCATCATTTTGAGTTCATTAGCAATTCTTCTGACATCACTGTTGAATTATTTTGAGGTTCGTTGCAACTCTTCCTACTTTACTGTTGCATTATTTTAAGGTTCGTAGCAACCCTTACTACATGACTGTCATAATCACTTTGAGGTTGTTCGAAACACTTACTACATTACTGTCAGCATCACTAAGTTTATTAGCAACTATCACTACGTTACTGTTAGCATCGTTTTGTTTTCAATAGCAGTTCTTACGACATCACTGTCAGCATCATTTTTAATTTACTCGCAACTCAAACCACATGACTGTCAGCATCACTTTGAGGTTATTCGAAACTTTCACTCCATTACTGTTAGCATCATTTTGAATTCATGAGCAATTCTTCCTACATCACTGTCGCATCATTTTGAGGTTCGGAGCAACTCTTACTACATTACTGTTGCATTATTTAAAGGTTCGTAGCAACTCTTACGACATGACTGTCAGCATTACTTTGAGTTTATTAGCAACTATCACTACATTACTGTTAGCATCATTTTGAATTCATGAGCAATTCTTCCTACATCACTGTCGCATCATTTTGAGATCATGAGCAATTCTTCTGACATCACTGTAGCATTAAATTGAGTTCATTAGCAACTCTTACTACATGACTGTCAGCATCACTTTTAAGTTGTTCGAAACACTTACTACATTACTGTAAGCATCACTGAGATTATTAGCAACTAGCACTACATGACTGTTAGCATCATTTTGAATTCATGAGCAATTCTTCTGACATCACTGTCGCAGTTCTTGGAGTTTCGTAGCAACTCTTACTACATTAATATTGCATTATTTTTAGGTTAGTATCAACTCTTACTTGACTGTCAGCATCATTTTGAGGTTGTTCGAAACACTTACTACATGACTGTAAGCATCACTTTGAGGTTATTAGCAACTATCACTACATTACTGTAAGCATCACTGAGTTGATTAGCAACTATCACTACATTACTGTTAGCATCATTTTGAGTTCATCAGCAATTCTTCCGACATCACTGTCGCAATATTTTGAGGTTTTTAGCAACTTTTACTACATGACTGTCGCATTATTTTGAGGTTCGTAGCAACTCTTACTACATGACTGTCAGCATCACTTTGAGGTTCGTAGCAACTCTTACTACATGACTGTCAGCATCACTTTGAGTTTATTAGCAACTAGCACTACATGACTGTTAGCATAATTTTGAGTTTATTAGCAATACTTACGACATCACTGTAGCATTAAAATGAGGTTAGTAGCAACTCTTACGACATGATTGTCAGCATCACTTTGAGGTTATTCGAAACGTTCTCTCCATTACTGTTAGCATCATTTTGAGTTCATTAGCAATTTTTACTACATCATTGTCGCATCATTTTGAGATCATGAGCAATTCTTCTGACATCACTGTAGCATTAAATTGAGTTCATTAGCAACTCTTACTACATGACTGTCAGCATCACTTTTAAGTTGTTCGAAACACTTACTACATTACTGTAAGCATCACTGAGATTATTAGCAACTAGCACTACATAACTGTTAGCATCATTTTGAGTTCATTAGCAATTCTTCTGACATCACTGTCGCAGTCCTTGGAGTTTCGTAGCAAATCTTACTACATTAATGTTGCATTATTTTTAGGTTAGTATCAACTCTTACTTGACTGTCAGCATCATTTTGAGGTTGTTCGAAACACTTACTACATGACTGTCAGCATCACTTTGAGTTTATTCGCAACTATCACTACAATACTGTTAGCATCATTTTGAGTTCATTAGCAATTCTTCTGACATCACTGTTGAATTATTTTGAGGTTCGTTGCAACTCTTCCTACTTTACTGTTGCATTATTTTAAGGTTCGTAGCAACCCTTACTACATGACTGTCATAATCACTTTGAGGTTGTTCGAAACACTTACTACATTACTGTCAGCATCACTAAGTTTATTAGCATATATCACTACGTTACTGTTAGCATCGTTTTGTTTTCAATAGCAGTTCTTACGACATCACTGTCAGCATCATTTTTAATTTACTCGCAACTCAAACCACATGACTGTCAGCATCACTTTGAGGTTATTCGAAACTTTCACTCTATTACTGTTAGCATCATTTTGAGTTCATGAGCAATTCTTCCTACATCACTGTCGCATCATTTTGAGATCATGAGCAATTCTTCTGACATCACTGTAGCATTAAATTGAGTTCATTAGCAACTCTTACTACATGACTGTCAGCATCACTTTTAAGTTGTTCGAAACACTTACTACATTACTGTAAGCATCACTGAGATTATTAGCAACTAGCACTACATAACTGTTCGCATCATTTTGAGTTCATTAGCAATTCTTCTGACATCACTGTCGCAGTTCTCGGATTTTCGTAGCAACTCTTACTACATTAATGTTGCATTATTTTTAGGTTAGTATCAACTCTTACTTGACTGTCAGCTTCATTTTGAGGTTGTTCGAAACACTTACTACATGACTGTCAGCATCACTTTGAGTTTATTCGCAACTATCACTACAATACTGTTAGCATCATTTTGAGTTCATTAGCAATTCTTCTGACATCACTGTTGAATTATTTTGAGGTTCGTTGCAACTCTTCCTACTTTACTGTTGCATTATTTTAAGGTTCGTAGCAACCCTTACTACATGACTGTCATAATCACTTTGAGGTTGTTCGAAACACTTACTACATTACTGTCAGCATCACTAAGTTTATTAGCAACTATCACTACGTTACTGTTAGCATCGTTTTGTTTTCAATAGCAGTTCTTACGACATCACTGTCAGCATCATTTTTAATTTACTCGCAACTCAAACCACATGACTGTCAACATCACTTTGAGGTTATTCGAGACTTTCACTCCATTACTGTTAGCATCATTTTGAATTCATGAGCAATTCTTCCTACATCACTGTCGCATCATTTTGAGATCATTAGCAATTCTTCTGACATCACTGTAGCATTAAATTGAGTTCATTAGCAACTCTTACTACATGACTGTCAGCATCACTTTTAAGTTGTTCGAAACACTTACTACATTACTGTAAGCATCACTGAGATTATTAGCAACTAGCACTACATAACTGTTAGCATCATTTTGAGTTCATTAGCAATTCTTCTGACATCACTGTCGCAGTTCTCGGAGTTTCGTAGCAACTCTTACTACATTAATGTTGCATTATTTTTAGGTTAGTATCAACTCTTACTTGACTGTCAGCATCATTTTGAGGTTGTTCGAAACACTTACTACATGACTGTCAGCATCACTTTGAGTTTATTCGCAACTATCACTACAATACTGTTCGCATCATTTTGAGTTCATTAGCAATTCTTCTGACATCACTGTTGAATTATTTTGAGGTTCGTTGCAACTCTTCCTACTTTACTGTTGCATTATTTTAAGGTTCGTAGCAACCCTTACTACATGACTGTCATAATCACTTTGAGGTTGTTCGAAACACTTACTACATTACTGTCAGCATCACTAAGTTTATTAGCAACTATCACTACGTTACTGTTAGCATCGTTTTGTTTTCAATAGCAGTTCTTACGACATCACTGTCAGCATCATTTTTAATTTACTCGCAACTCAAACCACATGACTGTCAGCATCACTTTGAGGTTATTCGAAACTTTCACTCCATTACTGTTAGCATCATTTTGAATTCATGAGCAATTCTTCCTACATCACTGTCGCATCATTTTGAGATCATGAGCAATTCTTCTGACATCACTGTAGCATTAAATTGAGTTCATTAGCAACCCTTACTACATGACTCTCAGCATCACTTTTAAGTTGTTCGAAACACTTACTACATTACTGTAAGCATCACTGAGATTATTAGCAACTAGCACCACATAACTGTTAGCATCATTTTGAGTTCATTAGCAATTCTTCTGACATCACTGTCGCAGTTCTCGGAGTTTCGTAGCAACTCTTACTACATTAATGTTGCATTATTTTTAGGTTAGTATCAACTCTTACTTGACTGTCAGCATCATTTTGAGGTTGTTCGAAACACTTACTACATGACTGTCAGCATCACTTTGAGTTTATTCGCAACTATCACTACAATACTGTTCGCATCATTTTGAGTTCATTAGCAATTCTTCTGACATCACTGTCGAATTATTTTGAGGTTCGTTGCAACTCTTCCTACTTTACTGTTGCATTATTTTAAGGTTCGTAGCAACTCTTACGACATGACTGTCAGCATTACTTTGAGTTTATTAGCAACTAGCACTACATGACTGTTAGCATCATTTTGAATTCATGAGCAATTCTTCCTACATCACTGTCGCATCATTTTGAGATCATGAGCAATCCTTCTGACATCACTGTTGCATTATTTTGAGATCATGAGCAATCCTTCTGACATCACTGTCGCATTATTTTGAGGTTCGTAGCAATTCTTACTACATGACTGTCAGCATCACTTTGAGGTTGTTCGAAACACTTCCTACATTACTGTTGCATTATTTAAAGGTTGGTAGCAACTCGAACTACATTACTGTTAGCATCACTTTGAGTTTATTGGCAAATATCACTACATTACTTTTAGCATCATTTTGAGTCCATTAGCAATTCTTACGACATCACTGTCCCATCAGTTTGAGATCATTAACAATTCTTTTGACATAACTGTTGCATTATTTTAAGGTTCGTAGCAACTCTTACTACATGACTGTCAGCATCACTTTGAGTTTATTAGCAACTATCACTACATTACTGTTAGCATCATTTTGAGTTTATTAGCAACACATACGACATCACTGTAGCATTAAATTGAGGTTAGTAGCCACTCTTGCTACATGATTGTCAGCATTACTTTGAGGTTATCCGAAACTTTCACTCTATTACTGTTAGCATCATTTTGAGTTAATTAGCAATTCTTCCGACATCACTGTCGCATTATTTTGAGGTTCGTATCAACTATTACTACATTATTCTTGCATTATTTTGAGGTTCGTAGCAACTCTTACTACATGACTGTCAGCATCACTTTGAGTTTATTAGCAACGATCACTACATTACTGTTAGCATCATTTTGAGTTCATTAGCAATTCTTCCGACATCACTGTCGCAATATTTTGAGGTTCGTAGCAACTTTTACTACATTACTGTCGCATTATTTTTAGGTTCGTTGCAACCCTTACTACATGACTGTCAGAATCACTTTGAGGTTGTTCGAAACACTTACTACATTACTGTCAGCATCACTAAGTTTATTAGCAACTATCACTACGTTACTGTTAGCATCGTTTTGTTTTCAATAGCAGTTCTTACGACATCACTGTCAGCATCATTTTTAATTTACTCGCAACTCAAACCACATGACTGTCAACATCACTTTGAGGTTATTCGAGACTTTCACTCCATTACTGTTAGCATCATTTTGAATTCATGAGCAATTCTTCCTACATCACTGTCGCATCATTTTGAGATCATGAGCAATTCTTCTGACATCACTGTAGCATTAAATTGAGTTCATTAGCAACTCTTACTACATGACTGTCAGCATCACTTTTAAGTTGTTCGAAACACTTACTACATTACTGTAAGCATCACTGAGATTATTAGCAACTAGCACTACATAACTGTTAGCATCATTTTGAGTTCATTAGCAATTCTTCTGACATCACTGTCGCAGTTCTCGGAGTTTCGTAGCAACTCTTACTACATTAATGTTGCATTATTTTTAGGTTAGTATCAACTCTTACTTGACTGTCAGCATCATTTTGAGGTTGTTCGAAACACTTACTACATGACTGTCAGCATCACTTTGAGTTTATTCGCAACTATCACTACAATACTGTTCGCATCATTTTGAGTTCATTAGCAATTCTTCTGACATCACTGTTGAATTATTTTGAGGTTCGTTGCAACTCTTCCTACTTTACTGTTGCATTATTTTAAGGTTCGTAGCAACCCTTACTACATGACTGTCAGAATCACTTTGAGGTTGTTCGAAACACTTACTACATTACTGTCAGCATCACTAAGTTTATTAGCAACTATCACTACGTTACTGTTAGCATCGTTTTGTTTTCAATAGCAGTTCTTACGACATCACTGTCAGCATCATTTTTCATTTACTCGCAACTCAAACCACATGACTGTCAGCATCACTTTGAGGTTATTCGAAACTTTCACTCCATTACTGTTAGCATCATTTTGAATTCATGAGCAATTCTTCCTACATCACTGTCGCATCATTTTGAGATCATGAGCAATTCTTCTGACATCACTGTAGCATTAAATTGAGTTCATTAGCAACCCTTACTACATGACTCTCAGCATCACTTTTAAGTTGTTCGAAACACTTACTACATTACTGTAAGCATCACTGAGATTATTAGCAACTAGCACTACATAACTGTTAGCATCATTTTGAGTTCATTAGCAATTCTTCTGACATCACTGTCGCAGTTCTCGGAGTTTCGTAGCAACTCTTACTACATTAATGTTGCATTATTTTTAGGTTAGTATCAACTCTTACTTGACTGTCAGCATCATTTTGAGGTTGTTCGAAACACTTACTACATGACTGTCAGCATCACTTTGAGTTTATTCGCAACTATCACTACAATACTGTTCGCATCATTTTGAGTTCATTAGCAATTCTTCTGACATCACTGTCGAATTATTTTGAGGTTCGTTGCAACTCTTCCTACTTTACTGTTGCATTATTTTAAGGTTCGTAGCAACTCTTACGACATGACTGTCAGCATTACTTTGAGTTTATTAGCAACTAGCACTACATGACTGTTAGCATCATTTTGAATTCATGAGCAATTCTTCCTACATCACTGTCGCATCATTTTGAGATCATGAGCAATCCTTCTGACATCACTGTTGCATTATTTTGAGATCATGAGCAATCCTTCTGACATCACTGTCGCATTATTTTGAGGTTCGTAGCAATTCTTACTACATGACTGTCAGCATCACTTTGAGGTTGTTCGAAACACTTCCTACATTACTGTTGCATTATTTAAAGGTTGGTAGCAACTCGAACTACATTACTGTTAGCATCACTTTGAGTTTATTGGCAAATATCACTACATTACTTTTAGCATCATTTTGAGTCCATTAGCAATTCTTACGACATCACTGTCCCATCAGTTTGAGATCATTAACAATTCTTTTGACATAACTGTTGCAATATTTTAAGGTTCGTATCAACTATTACTACATTATTCTTGCATTATTTTGAGGTTCGTAGCAACTCTTACTACATGACTGTCAGCATCACTTTGAGTTTATTAGCAACGATCACTACATTACTGTTAGCATCATTTTGAGTTCATTAGCAATTCTTCCGACATCACTGTCGCAATATTTTGAGGTTCGTAGCAACTTTTACTACATTACTGTCGCATTATTTTTAGGTTCGTTGCAACCCTTACTACATGACTGTCAGAATCACTTTGAGGTTGTTCGAAACACTTACTACATTACTGTCAGCATCACTAAGTTTATTAGCAACTATCACTACGTTACTGTTAGCATCGTTTTGTTTTCAATAGCAGTTCTTACGACATCACTGTCAGCATCATTTTTCATTTACTCGCAACTCAAACCACATGACTGTCAGCATCACTTTGAGGTTATTCGAAACTTTCACTCCATTACTGTTAGCATCATTTTGAATTCATGAGCAATTCTTCCTACATCACTGTCGCATCATTTTGAGATCATGAGCAATTCTTCTGACATCACTGTAGCATTAAATTGAGTTCATTAGCAACTCTTACTACATGACTGTCAGCATCACTTTTAAGTTGTTCGAAACACTTACTACATTACTGTAAGCATCACTGAGATTATTAGCAACTAGCACTACATAACTGTTCGCATCATTTTGAGTTCATTAGCAATTCTTCTGACATCACTGTCGCAGTTCTCGGATTTTCGTAGCAACTCTTACTACATTAATGTTGCATTATTTTTAGGTTAGTATCAACTCTTACTTGACTGTCAGCTTCATTTTGAGGTTGTTCGAAACACTTACTACATGACTGTCAGCATCACTTTGAGTTTATTCGCAACTATCACTACAATACTGTTAGCATCATTTTGAGTTCATTAGCAATTCTTCTGACATCACTGTTGAATTATTTTGAGGTTCGTTGCAACTCTTCCTACTTTACTGTTGCATTATTTTAAGGTTCGTAGCAACCCTTACTACATGACTGTCATAATCACTTTGAGGTTGTTCGAAACACTTACTACATTACTGTCAGCATCACTAAGTTTATTAGCAACTATCACTACGTTACTGTTAGCATCGTTTTGTTTTCAATAGCAGTTCTTACGACATCACTCTCAGCATCATTTTTAATTTACTCGCAACTCAAACCACATGACTGTCAACATCACTTTGAGGTTATTCGAGACTTTCACTCCATTACTGTTAGCATCATTTTGAATTCATGAGCAATTCTTCCTACATCACTGTCGCATCATTTTGAGATCATTAGCAATTCTTCTGACATCACTGTAGCATTAAATTGAGTTCATTAGCAACTCTTACTACATGACTGTCAGCATCACTTTTAAGTTGTTCGAAACACTTACTACATTACTGTAAGCATCACTGAGATTATTAGCAACTAGCACTACATAACTGTTAGCATCATTTTGAGTTCATTAGCAATTCTTCTGACATCACTGTCGCAGTTCTCGGAGTTTCGTAGCAACTCTTACTACATTAATGTTGCATTATTTTTAGGTTAGTATCAACTCTTACTTGACTGTCAGCATCATTTTGAGGTTGTTCGAAACACTTACTACATGACTGTCAGCATCACTTTGAGTTTATTCGCAACTATCACTACAATACTGTTCGCATCATTTTGAGTTCATTAGCAATTCTTCTGACATCACTGTCGAATTATTTTGAGGTTCGTTGCAACTCTTCCTACTTTACTGTTGCATTATTTTAAGGTTCGTAGCAACTCTTACGACATGACTGTCAGCATTACTTTGAGTTTATTAGCAACTAGCACTACATGACTGTTAGCATCATTTTGAATTCATGAGCAATTCTTCCTACATCACTGTCGCATCATTTTGAGATCATGAGCAATCCTTCTGACATCACTGTTGCATTATTTTGAGATCATGAGCAATCCTTCTGACATCACTGTCGCATTATTTTGAGGTTCGTAGCAATTCTTACTACATGACTGTCAGCATCACTTTGAGGTTGTTCGAAACACTTCCTACATTACTGTTGCATTATTTAAAGGTTGGTAGCAACTCGAACTACATTACTGTTAGCATCACTTTGAGTTTATTGGCAAATATCACTACATTACTTTTAGCATCATTTTGAGTCCATTAGCAATTCTTACGACATCACTGTCCCATCAGTTTGAGATCATTAACAATTCTTTTGACATAACTGTTGCATTATTTTAAGGTTCGTAGCAACTCTTACTACATGACTGTCAGCATCACTTTGAGTTTATTAGCAACTATCACTACATTACTGTTAGCATCATTTTGAGTTTATTAGCAACACATACGACATCACTGTAGCATTAAATTGAGGTTAGTAGCCACTCTTGCTACATGATTGTCAGCATTACTTTGAGGTTATCCGAAACTTTCACTCTATTACTGTTAGCATCATTTTGAGTTAATTAGCAATTCTTCCGACATCACTGTCGCATTATTTTGAGGTTCGTATCAACTATTACTACATTATTCTTGCATTATTTTGAGGTTCGTAGCAACTCTTACTACATGACTGTCAGCATCACTTTGAGTTTATTAGCAACGATCACTACATTACTGTTAGCATCATTTTGAGTTCATTAGCAATTCTTCCGACATCACTGTCGCAATATTTTGAGGTTCGTAGCAACTTTTACTACATTACTGTCGCATTATTTTTAGGTTCGTTGCAACCCTTACTACATGACTGTCAGAATCACTTTGAGGTTGTTCGAAACACTTACTACATTACTGTCAGCATCACTAAGTTTATTAGCAACTATCACTACGTTACTGTTAGCATCGTTTTGTTTTCAATAGCAGTTCTTACGACATCACTGTCAGCATCATTTTTCATTTACTCGCAACTCAAACCACATGACTGTCAGCATCACTTTGAGGTTATTCGAAACTTTCACTCCATTACTGTTAGCATCATTTTGAATTCATGAGCAATTCTTCCTACATCACTGTCGCATCATTTTGAGATCATGAGCAATTCTTCTGACATCACTGTCGCATTATTTTGAGGTTCGAAGCAACTCTTACTACATTACTGTTGCATTATTTAAAGGTTCGTAGCAACTCTTACTACATGACTGTCAGCATTACTTTGAGTTTATTAGCAACTATCACTACATTACTGTTAGCATCATTTTGAGTTCATTCGAAGTTCTTCTGACATCACTGTTGAGTTATTTTGAGGTTCGTTGCAACTCTTACTACTTTACTGTTGCATTATTTTAAGGTTCGTAGCAACCCTTACTACATGACTGTCATAATCACTTTGAGGTTGTTCGAAACACTTACTACATTACTGTCAGCATCACTAAGTTTATTAGCAACTATCACTACGTTACTGTTAGCATCGTTTTGTTTTCAATAGCAGTTCTTACGACATCACTGTCAGCATCATTTTTAATTTACTCGCAACTCAAACCACATGACTGTCAGCATCACTTTGAGGTTATTCGAAACTTTCACTCCATTACTGTTAGCATCATTTTGAATTCATGAGCAATTCTTCCTACATCACCGTCGCATCATTTTGAGATCATGAGCAATCCTTCTGACATCACTGTTGCATTATTTTGAGATCATGAGCAATCCTTCTGACATCACTGTCGCATTATTTTGAGGTTCGTAGCAATTCTTACTACATGACTGTCAGCATCACTTTGAGGTTGTTCGAAACACTTCCTACATTACTGTTGCATTATTTAAAGGTTGGTAGCAACTCGAAATACATTACTGTTAGCATCACTTTGAGTTTATTGGCAAATATCACTACATTACTTTTAGCATCATTTTGAGTCCATTAGCAATTCTTACGACATCACTGTCCCATCAGTTTGAGATCATTAACAATTCTTTTGACATAACTGTTGCATTATTTTAAGGTTCGTAGCAACCCTTACTACATGACTGTCAGAATCACTTTGAGGTTGTTCGAAACACTTACTACATTACTGTCAGCATCACTAAGTTTATTAGATACTATCACTACGTTACTGTTAGCATCGTTTTGTTTTCAATAGCAGTTCTTACGACATCACTGTCAGCATCATTTTTCATTTACTCGCAACTCAAACCACATGACTGTCAGCATCACTTTGAGGTTATTCGAAACTTTCACTCCATTACTGTTAGCATCATTTTGAATTCATGAGCAATTCTTCCTACATCACTGTCGCATCATTTTGAGGTTCGGAGCAACTCTTACTACATTACTGTTGCATTATTTAAAGGTTCGTAGCAACTCTTACGACATGACTGTCAGCATTACTTTGAGTTTATTAGCAACTATCACTACATTACGGTTAGCATCATTTTGAATTCATGAGCAATTCTTCCTACATCACTGTCGCATCATTTTGAGATCATGAGCAATTCTTCTGACATCACTGTAGCATTAAATTGAGTTCATTAGCAACTCTTACTACATGACTGTCAGCATCACTTTTAAGTTGTTCGAAACACTTACTACATTACTGTAAGCATCACTGAGATTATTAGCAACTAGCACTACATAACTGTTCGCATCATTTTGAGTTCATTAGCAATTCTTCTGACATCACTGTCGCAGTTCTCGGATTTTCGTAGCAACTCTTACTACATTAATGTTGCATTATTTTTAGGTTAGTATCAACTCTTACTTGACTGTCAGCTTCATTTTGAGGTTGTTCGAAACACTTACTACATGACTGTCAGCATCACTTTGAGTTTATTCGCAACTATCACTACAATACTGTTAGCATCATTTTGAGTTCATTAGCAATTCTTCTGACATCACTGTTGAATTATTTTGAGGTTCGTTGCAACTCTTCCTACTTTACTGTTGCATTATTTTAAGGTTCGTAGCAACCCTTACTACATGACTGTCATAATCACTTTGAGGTTGTTCGAAACACTTACTACATTACTGTCAGCATCACTAAGTTTATTAGCAACTATCACTACGTTACTGTTAGCATCGTTTTGTTTTCAATAGCAGTTCTTACGACATCACTGTCAGCATCATTTTTAATTTACTCGCAACTCAAACCACATGACTGTCAACATCACTTTGAGGTTATTCGAGACTTTCACTCCATTACTGTTAGCATCATTTTGAATTCATGAGCAATTCTTCCTACATCACTGTCGCATCATTTTGAGATCATTAGCAATTCTTCTGACATCACTGTAGCATTAAATTGAGTTCATTAGCAACTCTTACTACATGACTGTCAGCATCACTTTTAAGTTGTTCGAAACACTTACTACATTACTGTAAGCATCACTGAGATTATTAGCAACTAGCACTACATAACTGTTAGCATCATTTTGAGTTCATTAGCAATTCTTCTGACATCACTGTCGCAGTTCTCGGAGTTTCGTAGCAACTCTTACTACATTAATGTTGCATTATTTTTAGGTTAGTATCAACTCTTACTTGACTGTCAGCATCATTTTGAGGTTGTTCGAAACACTTACTACATGACTGTCAGCATCACTTTGAGTTTATTCGCAACTATCACTACAATACTGTTCGCATCATTTTGAGTTCATTAGCAATTCTTCTGACATCACTGTTGAATTATTTTGAGGTTCGTTGCAACTCTTCCTACTTTACTGTTGCATTATTTTAAGGTTCGTAGCAACCCTTACTACATGACTGTCATAATCACTTTGAGGTTGTTCGAAACACTTACTACATTACTGTCAGCATCACTAAGTTTATTAGCAACTATCACTACGTTACTGTTAGCATCGTTTTGTTTTCAATAGCAGTTCTTACGACATCACTGTCAGCATCATTTTTAATTTACTCGCAACTCAAACCACATGACTGTCAGCATCACTTTGAGGTTATTCGAAACTTTCACTCCATTACTGTTAGCATCATTTTGAATTCATGAGCAATTCTTCCTACATCACTGTCGCATCATTTTGAGGTTCGGAGCAACTCTTACTACATTACTGTTGCATTATTTAAAGGTTCGTAGCAACTCTTACGACATGACTGTCAGCATTACTTTGAGTTTATTAGCAACTATCACTACATTACTGTTAGCATCATTTTGAATTCATGAGCAATTCTTCCTACATCACTGTCGCATCATTTTGAGATCATGAGCAATTCTTCTGACATCACTGTAGCATTAAATTGAGTTCATTAGCAACTCTTACTACATGACTGTCAGCATCACTTTTAAGTTGTTCGAAACACTTACTACATTACTGTAAGCATCACTGAGATTATTAGCAACTAGCACTACATGACTGTTAGCATCATTTTGAATTCATGAGCAATTCTTCTGACATCACTGTCGCAGTTCTTGGAGTTTCGTAGCAACTCTTACTACATTAATATTGCATTATTTTTAGGTTAGTATCAACTCTTACTTGACTGTCAGCATCATTTTGAGGTTGTTCGAAACACTTACTACATGACTGTAAGCATCACTTTGAGGTTATTAGCAACTATCACTACATTACTGTAAGCATCACTGAGTTGATTAGCAACTATCACTACATTACTGTTAGCATCATTTTGAGTTCATCAGCAATTCTTCCGACATCACTGTCGCAATATTTTGAGGTTTTTAGCAACTTTTACTACATGACTGTCGCATTATTTTGAGGTTCGTAGCAACTCTTACTACATGACTGTCAGCATCACTTTGAGGTTCGTAGCAACTCTTACTACATGACTGTCAGCATCACTTTGAGTTTATTAGCAACTAGCACTACATGACTGTTAGCATAATTTTGAGTTTATTAGCAATACTTACGACATCACTGTAGCATTAAAATGAGGTTAGTAGCAACTCTTACGACATGATTGTCAGCATCACTTTGAGGTTATTCGAAACGTTCTCTCCATTACTGTTAGCATCATTTTGAGTTCATTAGCAATTTTTACTACATCATTGTCGCATCATTTTGAGATCATGAGCAATTCTTCTGACATCACTGTAGCATTAAATTGAGTTCATTAGCAACTCTTACTACATGACTGTCAGCATCACTTTTAAGTTGTTCGAAACACTTACTACATTACTGTAAGCATCACTGAGATTATTAGCAACTAGCACTACATAACTGTTAGCATCATTTTGAGTTCATTAGCAATTCTTCTGACATCACTGTCGCAGTCCTTGGAGTTTCGTAGCAAATCTTACTACATTAATGTTGCATTATTTTTAGGTTAGTATCAACTCTTACTTGACTGTCAGCATCATTTTGAGGTTGTTCGAAACACTTACTACATGACTGTCAGCATCACTTTGAGTTTATTCGCAACTATCACTACAATACTGTTAGCATCATTTTGAGTTCATTAGCAATTCTTCTGACATCACTGTTGAATTATTTTGAGGTTCGTTGCAACTCTTCCTACTTTACTGTTGCATTATTTTAAGGTTCGTAGCAACCCTTACTACATGACTGTCATAATCACTTTGAGGTTGTTCGAAACACTTACTACATTACTGTCAGCATCACTAAGTTTATTAGCATATATCACTACGTTACTGTTAGCATCGTTTTGTTTTCAATAGCAGTTCTTACGACATCACTGTCAGCATCATTTTTCATTTACTCGCAACTCAAACCACATGACTGTCAGCATCACTTTGAGGTTATTCGAAACTTTCACTCTATTACTGTTAGCATCATTTTGAGTTCATGAGCAATTCTTCCTACATCACTGTCGCATCATTTTGAGATCATGAGCAATTCTTCTGACATCACTGTAGCATTAAATTGAGTTCATTAGCAACTCTTACTACATGACTGTCAGCATCACTTTTAAGTTGTTCGAAACACTTACTACATTACTGTAAGCATCACTGAGATTATTAGCAACTAGCACTACATAACTGTTCGCATCATTTTGAGTTCATTAGCAATTCTTCTGACATCACTGTCGCAGTTCTCGGATTTTCGTAGCAACTCTTACTACATTAATGTTGCATTATTTTTAGGTTAGTATCAACTCTTACTTGACTGTCAGCTTCATTTTGAGGTTGTTCGAAACACTTACTACATGACTGTCAGCATCACTTTGAGTTTATTCGCAACTATCACTACAATACTGTTAGCATCATTTTGAGTTCATTAGCAATTCTTCTGACATCACTGTTGAATTATTTTGAGGTTCGTTGCAACTCTTCCTACTTTACTGTTGCATTATTTTAAGGTTCGTAGCAACCCTTACTACATGACTGTCATAATCACTTTGAGGTTGTTCGAAACACTTACTACATTACTGTCAGCATCACTAAGTTTATTAGCAACTATCACTACGTTACTGTTAGCATCGTTTTGTTTTCAATAGCAGTTCTTACGACATCACTGTCAGCATCATTTTTAATTTACTCGCAACTCAAACCACATGACTGTCAACATCACTTTGAGGTTATTCGAGACTTTCACTCCATTACTGTTAGCATCATTTTGAATTCATGAGCAATTCTTCCTACATCACTGTCGCATCATTTTGAGATCATTAGCAATTCTTCTGACATCACTGTAGCATTAAATTGAGTTCATTAGCAACTCTTACTACATGACTGTCAGCATCACTTTTAAGTTGTTCGAAACACTTACTACATTACTGTAAGCATCACTGAGATTATTAGCAACTAGCACTACATAACTGTTAGCATCATTTTGAGTTCATTAGCAATTCTTCTGACATCACTGTCGCAGTTCTCGGAGTTTCGTAGCAACTCTTACTACATTAATGTTGCATTATTTTTAGGTTAGTATCAACTCTTACTTGACTGTCAGCATCATTTTGAGGTTGTTCGAAACACTTACTACATGACTGTCAGCATCACTTTGAGTTTATTCGCAACTATCACTACAATACTGTTCGCATCATTTTGAGTTCATTAGCAATTCTTCTGACATCACTGTTGAATTATTTTGAGGTTCGTTGCAACTCTTCCTACTTTACTGTTGCATTATTTTAAGGTTCGTAGCAACCCTTACTACATGACTGTCATAATCACTTTGAGGTTGTTCGAAACACTTACTACATTACTGTCAGCATCACTAAGTTTATTAGCAACTATCACTACGTTACTGTTAGCATCGTTTTGTTTTCAATAGCAGTTCTTACGACATCACTGTCAGCATCATTTTTAATTTACTCGCAACTCAAACCACATGACTGTCAGCATCACTTTGAGGTTATTCGAAACTTTCACTCCATTACTGTTAGCATCATTTTGAATTCATGAGCAATTCTTCCTACATCACTGTCGCATCATTTTGAGATCATGAGCAATTCTTCTGACATCACTGTAGCATTAAATTGAGTTCATTAGCAACCCTTACTACATGACTCTCAGCATCACTTTTAAGTTGTTCGAAACACTTACTACATTACTGTAAGCATCACTGAGATTATTAGCAACTAGCACCACATAACTGTTAGCATCATTTTGAGTTCATTAGCAATTCTTCTGACATCACTGTCGCAGTTCTCGGAGTTTCGTAGCAACTCTTACTACATTAATGTTGCATTATTTTTAGGTTAGTATCAACTCTTACTTGACTGTCAGCATCATTTTGAGGTTGTTCGAAACACTTACTACATGACTGTCAGCATCACTTTGAGTTTATTCGCAACTATCACTACAATACTGTTCGCATCATTTTGAGTTCATTAGCAATTCTTCTGACATCACTGTCGAATTATTTTGAGGTTCGTTGCAACTCTTCCTACTTTACTGTTGCATTATTTTAAGGTTCGTAGCAACTCTTACGACATGACTGTCAGCATTACTTTGAGTTTATTAGCAACTAGCACTACATGACTGTTAGCATCATTTTGAATTCATGAGCAATTCTTCCTACATCACTGTCGCATCATTTTGAGATCATGAGCAATCCTTCTGACATCACTGTTGCATTATTTTGAGATCATGAGCAATCCTTCTGACATCACTGTCGCATTATTTTGAGGTTCGTAGCAATTCTTACTACATGACTGTCAGCATCACTTTGAGGTTGTTCGAAACACTTCCTACATTACTGTTGCATTATTTAAAGGTTGGTAGCAACTCGAACTACATTACTGTTAGCATCACTTTGAGTTTATTGGCAAATATCACTACATTACTTTTAGCATCATTTTGAGTCCATTAGCAATTCTTACGACATCACTGTCCCATCAGTTTGAGATCATTAACAATTCTTTTGACATAACTGTTGCATTATTTTAAGGTTCGTAGCAACTCTTACTACATGACTGTCAGCATCACTTTGAGTTTATTAGCAACTATCACTACATTACTGTTAGCATCATTTTGAGTTTATTAGCAACACATACGACATCACTGTAGCATTAAATTGAGGTTAGTAGCCACTCTTGCTACATGATTGTCAGCATTACTTTGAGGTTATCCGAAACTTTCACTCTATTACTGTTAGCATCATTTTGAGTTAATTAGCAATTCTTCCGACATCACTGTCGCATTATTTTGAGGTTCGTATCAACTATTACTACATTATTCTTGCATTATTTTGAGGTTCGTAGCAACTCTTACTACATGACTGTCAGCATCACTTTGAGTTTATTAGCAACGATCACTACATTACTGTTAGCATCATTTTGAGTTCATTAGCAATTCTTCCGACATCACTGTCGCAATATTTTGAGGTTCGTAGCAACTTTTACTACATTACTGTCGCATTATTTTTAGGTTCGTTGCAACCCTTACTACATGACTGTCAGAATCACTTTGAGGTTGTTCGAAACACTTACTACATTACTGTCAGCATCACTAAGTTTATTAGCAACTATCACTACGTTACTGTTAGCATCGTTTTGTTTTCAATAGCAGTTCTTACGACATCACTGTCAGCATCATTTTTAATTTACTCGCAACTCAAACCACATGACTGTCAACATCACTTTGAGGTTATTCGAGACTTTCACTCCATTACTGTTAGCATCATTTTGAATTCATGAGCAATTCTTCCTACATCACTGTCGCATCATTTTGAGATCATGAGCAATTCTTCTGACATCACTGTAGCATTAAATTGAGTTCATTAGCAACTCTTACTACATGACTGTCAGCATCACTTTTAAGTTGTTCGAAACACTTACTACATTACTGTAAGCATCACTGAGATTATTAGCAACTAGCACTACATAACTGTTAGCATCATTTTGAGTTCATTAGCAATTCTTCTGACATCACTGTCGCAGTTCTCGGAGTTTCGTAGCAACTCTTACTACATTAATGTTGCATTATTTTTAGGTTAGTATCAACTCTTACTTGACTGTCAGCATCATTTTGAGGTTGTTCGAAACACTTACTACATGACTGTCAGCATCACTTTGAGTTTATTCGCAACTATCACTACAATACTGTTCGCATCATTTTGAGTTCATTAGCAATTCTTCTGACATCACTGTTGAATTATTTTGAGGTTCGTTGCAACTCTTCCTACTTTACTGTTGCATTATTTTAAGGTTCGTAGCAACCCTTACTACATGACTGTCATAATCACTTTGAGGTTGTTCGAAACACTTACTACATTACTGTCAGCATCACTAAGTTTATTAGATACTATCACTACGTTACTGTTAGCATCGTTTTGTTTTCAATAGCAGTTCTTACGACATCACTGTCAGCATCATTTTTAATTTACTCGCAACTCAAACCACATGACTGTCAGCATCACTTTGAGGTTATTCGAAACTTTCACTCCATTACTGTTAGCATCATTTTGAATTCATGAGCAATTCTTCCTACATCACTGTCGCATCATTTTGAGATCATGAGCAATTCTTCTGACATCACTGTAGCATTAAATTGAGTTCATTAGCAACCCTTACTACATGACTCTCAGCATCACTTTTAAGTTGTTCGAAACACTTACTACATTACTGTAAGCATCACTGAGATTATTAGCAACTAGCACTACATAACTGTTAGCATCATTTTGAGTTCATTAGCAATTCTTCTGACATCACTGTCGCAGTTCTCGGAGTTTCGTAGCAACTCTTACTACATTAATGTTGCATTATTTTTAGGTTAGTATCAACTCTTACTTGACTGTCAGCATCATTTTGAGGTTGTTCGAAACACTTACTACATGACTGTCAGCATCACTTTGAGTTTATTCGCAACTATCACTACAATACTGTTCGCATCATTTTGAGTTCATTAGCAATTCTTCTGACATCACTGTCGAATTATTTTGAGGTTCGTTGCAACTCTTCCTACTTTACTGTTGCATTATTTTAAGGTTCGTAGCAACTCTTACGACATGACTGTCAGCATTACTTTGAGTTTATTAGCAACTAGCACTACATGACTGTTAGCATCATTTTGAATTCATGAGCAATTCTTCCTACATCACTGTCGCATCATTTTGAGATCATGAGCAATCCTTCTGACATCACTGTTGCATTATTTTGAGATCATGAGCAATCCTTCTGACATCACTGTCGCATTATTTTGAGGTTCGTAGCAATTCTTACTACATGACTGTCAGCATCACTTTGAGGTTGTTCGAAACACTTCCTACATTACTGTTGCATTATTTAAAGGTTGGTAGCAACTCGAACTACATTACTGTTAGCATCACTTTGAGTTTATTGGCAAATATCACTACATTACTTTTAGCATCATTTTGAGTCCATTAGCAATTCTTACGACATCACTGTCCCATCAGTTTGAGATCATTAACAATTCTTTTGACATAACTGTTGCAATATTTTAAGGTTCGTATCAACTATTACTACATTATTCTTGCATTATTTTGAGGTTCGTAGCAACTCTTACTACATGACTGTCAGCATCACTTTGAGTTTATTAGCAACGATCACTACATTACTGTTAGCATCATTTTGAGTTCATTAGCAATTCTTCCGACATCACTGTCGCAATATTTTGAGGTTCGTAGCAACTTTTACTACATTACTGTCGCATTATTTTTAGGTTCGTTGCAACCCTTACTACATGACTGTCAGAATCACTTTGAGGTTGTTCGAAACACTTACTACATTACTGTCAGCATCACTAAGTTTATTAGCAACTATCACTACGTTACTGTTAGCATCGTTTTGTTTTCAATAGCAGTTCTTACGACATCACTGTCAGCATCATTTTTCATTTACTCGCAACTCAAACCACATGACTGTCAGCATCACTTTGAGGTTATTCGAAACTTTCACTCCATTACTGTTAGCATCATTTTGAATTCATGAGCAATTCTTCCTACATCACTGTCGCATCATTTTGAGATCATGAGCAATTCTTCTGACATCACTGTAGCATTAAATTGAGTTCATTAGCAACTCTTACTACATGACTGTCAGCATCACTTTTAAGTTGTTCGAAACACTTACTACATTACTGTAAGCATCACTGAGATTATTAGCAACTAGCACTACATAACTGTTCGCATCATTTTGAGTTCATTAGCAATTCTTCTGACATCACTGTCGCAGTTCTCGGATTTTCGTAGCAACTCTTACTACATTAATGTTGCATTATTTTTAGGTTAGTATCAACTCTTACTTGACTGTCAGCTTCATTTTGAGGTTGTTCGAAACACTTACTACATGACTGTCAGCATCACTTTGAGTTTATTCGCAACTATCACTACAATACTGTTAGCATCATTTTGAGTTCATTAGCAATTCTTCTGACATCACTGTTGAATTATTTTGAGGTTCGTTGCAACTCTTCCTACTTTACTGTTGCATTATTTTAAGGTTCGTAGCAACCCTTACTACATGACTGTCATAATCACTTTGAGGTTGTTCGAAACACTTACTACATTACTGTCAGCATCACTAAGTTTATTAGCAACTATCACTACGTTACTGTTAGCATCGTTTTGTTTTCAATAGCAGTTCTTACGACATCACTGTCAGCATCATTTTTAATTTACTCGCAACTCAAACCACATGACTGTCAACATCACTTTGAGGTTATTCGAGACTTTCACTCCATTACTGTTAGCATCATTTTGAATTCATGAGCAATTCTTCCTACATCACTGTCGCATCATTTTGAGATCATTAGCAATTCTTCTGACATCACTGTAGCATTAAATTGAGTTCATTAGCAACTCTTACTACATGACTGTCAGCATCACTTTTAAGTTGTTCGAAACACTTACTACATTACTGTAAGCATCACTGAGATTATTAGCAACTAGCACTACATAACTGTTAGCATCATTTTGAGTTCATTAGCAATTCTTCTGACATCACTGTCGCAGTTCTCGGAGTTTCGTAGCAACTCTTACTACATTAATGTTGCATTATTTTTAGGTTAGTATCAACTCTTACTTGACTGTCAGCATCATTTTGAGGTTGTTCGAAACACTTACTACATGACTGTCAGCATCACTTTGAGTTTATTCGCAACTATCACTACAATACTGTTCGCATCATTTTGAGTTCATTAGCAATTCTTCTGACATCACTGTTGAATTATTTTGAGGTTCGTTGCAACTCTTCCTACTTTACTGTTGCATTATTTTAAGGTTCGTAGCAACCCTTACTACATGACTGTCATAATCACTTTGAGGTTGTTCGAAACACTTACTACATTACTGTCAGCATCACTAAGTTTATTAGCAACTATCACTACGTTACTGTTAGCATCGTTTTGTTTTCAATAGCAGTTCTTACGACATCACTGTCAGCATCATTTTTAATTTACTCGCAACTCAAACCACATGACTGTCAGCATCACTTTGAGGTTATTCGAAACTTTCACTCCATTACTGTTAGCATCATTTTGAATTCATGAGCAATTCTTCCTACATCACTGTCGCATCATTTTGAGATCATGAGCAATTCTTCTGACATCACTGTAGCATTAAATTGAGTTCATTAGCAACCCTTACTACATGACTCTCAGCATCACTTTTAAGTTGTTCGAAACACTTACTACATTACTGTAAGCATCACTGAGATTATTAGCAACTAGCACTACATAACTGTTAGCATCATTTTGAGTTCATTAGCAATTCTTCTGACATCACTGTCGCAGTTCTCGGAGTTTCGTAGCAACTCTTACTACATTAATGTTGCATTATTTTTAGGTTAGTATCAACTCTTACTTGACTGTCAGCATCATTTTGAGGTTGTTCGAAACACTTACTACATGACTGTCAGCATCACTTTGAGTTTATTCGCAACTATCACTACAATACTGTTCGCATCATTTTGAGTTCATTAGCAATTCTTCTGACATCACTGTCGAATTATTTTGAGGTTCGTTGCAACTCTTCCTACTTTACTGTTGCATTATTTTAAGGTTCGTAGCAACTCTTACGACATGACTGTCAGCATTACTTTGAGTTTATTAGCAACTAGCACTACATGACTGTTAGCATCATTTTGAATTCATGAGCAATTCTTCCTACATCACTGTCGCATCATTTTGAGATCATGAGCAATCCTTCTGACATCACTGTTGCATTATTTTGAGATCATGAGCAATCCTTCTGACATCACTGTCGCATTATTTTGAGGTTCGTAGCAATTCTTACTACATGACTGTCAGCATCACTTTGAGGTTGTTCGAAACACTTCCTACATTACTGTTGCATTATTTAAAGGTTGGTAGCAACTCGAACTACATTACTGTTAGCATCACTTTGAGTTTATTGGCAAATATCACTACATTACTTTTAGCATCATTTTGAGTCCAGTAGCAATTCTTACGACATCACTGTCCCATCAGTTTGAGATCATTAACAATTCTTTTGACATAACTGTTGCATTATTTTAAGGTTCGTAGCAACTCTTACTACATGACTGTCAGCATCACTTTGAGTTTATTAGCAACTATCACTACATTACTGTTAGCATCATTTTGAGTTTATTAGCAACACATACGACATCACTGTAGCATTAAATTGAGGTTAGTAGCCACTCTTGCTACATGATTGTCAGCATTACTTTGAGGTTATCCGAAACTTTCACTCTATTACTGTTAGCATCATTTTGAGTTAATTAGCAATTCTTCCGACATCACTGTCGCATTATTTTGAGGTTCGTATCAACTATTACTACATTATTCTTGCATTATTTTGAGGTTCGTAGCAACTCTTACTACATGACTGTCAGCATCACTTTGAGTTTATTAGCAACGATCACTACATTACTGTTAGCATCATTTTGAGTTCATTAGCAATTCTTCCGACATCACTGTCGCAATATTTTGAGGTTCGTAGCAACTTTTACTACATTACTGTCGCATTATTTTTAGGTTCGTTGCAACCCTTACTACATGACTGTCAGAATCACTTTGAGGTTGTTCGAAACACTTACTACATTACTGTCAGCATCACTAAGTTTATTAGCAACTATCACTACGTTACTGTTAGCATCGTTTTGTTTTCAATAGCAGTTCTTACGACATCACTGTCAGCATCATTTTTAATTTACTCGCAACTCAAACCACATGACTGTCAGCATCACTTTGAGGTTATTCGAAACTTTCACTCCATTACTGTTAGCATCATTTTGAATTCATGAGCAATTCTTCCTACATCACTGTCGCATCATTTTGAGATCATTAGCAATTCTTCTGACATCACTGTCGCATTATTTTGAGGTTCGAAGCAACTCTTACTACATTACTGTTGCATTATTTAAAGGTTCGTAGCAACTCTTACTACATGACTGTCAGCATTACTTTGAGTTTATTAGCAACTATCACTACATTACTGTTAGCATCATTTTGAGTTCATTCGAAGTTCTTCTGACATCACTGTTGAGTTATTTTGAGGTTCGTTGCAACTCTTACTACTTTACTGTTGCATTATTTTAAGGTTCGTAGCAACCCTTACTACATGACTGTCATAATCACTTTGAGGTTGTTCGAAACACTTACTACATTACTGTCAGCATCACTAAGTTTATTAGCAACTATCACTACGTTACTGTTAGCATCGTTTTGTTTTCAATAGCAGTTCTTACGACATCACTGTCAGCATCATTTTTAATTTACTCGCAACTCAAACCACATGACTGTCAGCATCACTTTGAGGTTATTCGAAACTTTCACTCCATTACTGTTAGCATCATTTTGAATTCATGAGCAATTCTTCCTACATCACCGTCGCATCATTTTGAGATCATGAGCAATCCTTCTGACATCACTGTTGCATTATTTTGAGATCATGAGCAATCCTTCTGACATCACTGTCGCATTATTTTGAGGTTCGTAGCAATTCTTACTACATGACTGTCAGCATCACTTTGAGGTTGTTCGAAACACTTCCTACATTACTGTTGCATTATTTAAAGGTTGGTAGCAACTCGAAATACATTACTGTTAGCATCACTTTGAGTTTATTGGCAAATATCACTACATTACTTTTAGCATCATTTTGAGTCCATTAGCAATTCTTACGACATCACTGTCCCATCAGTTTGAGATCATTAACAATTCTTTTGACATAACTGTTGCATTATTTTAAGGTTCGTAGCAACCCTTACTACATGACTGTCAGAATCACTTTGAGGTTGTTCGAAACACTTACTACATTACTGTCAGCATCACTAAGTTTATTAGATACTATCACTACGTTACTGTTAGCATCGTTTTGTTTTCAATAGCAGTTCTTACGACATCACTGTCAGCATCATTTTTCATTTACTCGCAACTCAAACCACATGACTGTCAGCATCACTTTGAGGTTATTCGAAACTTTCACTCCATTACTGTTAGCATCATTTTGAATTCATGAGCAATTCTTCCTACATCACTGTCGCATCATTTTGAGGTTCGGAGCAACTCTTACTACATTACTGTTGCATTATTTAAAGGTTCGTAGCAACTCTTACGACATGACTGTCAGCATTACTTTGAGTTTATTAGCAACTATCACTACATTACGGTTAGCATCATTTTGAATTCATGAGCAATTCTTCCTACATCACTGTCGCATCATTTTGAGATCATGAGCAATTCTTCTGACATCACTGTAGCATTAAATTGAGTTCATTAGCAACTCTTACTACATGACTGTCAGCATCACTTTTAAGTTGTTCGAAACACTTACTACATTACTGTAAGCATCACTGAGATTATTAGCAACTAGCACTACATGACTGTTAGCATCATTTTGAATTCATGAGCAATTCTTCTGACATCACTGTCGCAGTTCTTGGAGTTTCGTAGCAACTCTTACTACATTAATATTGCATTATTTTTAGGTTAGTATCAACTCTTACTTGACTGTCAGCATCATTTTGAGGTTGTTCGAAACACTTACTACATGACTGTAAGCATCACTTTGAGGTTATTAGCAACTATCACTACATTACTGTAAGCATCACTGAGTTGATTAGCAACTATCACTACATTACTGTTAGCATCATTTTGAGTTCATCAGCAATTCTTCCGACATCACTGTCGCAATATTTTGAGGTTTTTAGCAACTTTTACTACATGACTGTCGCATTATTTTGAGGTTCGTAGCAACTCTTACTACATGACTGTCAGCATCACTTTGAGTTTATTAGCAACTAGCACTACATGACTGTTAGCATAATTTTGAGTTTATTAGCAATACTTACGACATCACTGTAGCATTAAAATGAGGTTAGTAGCAACTCTTACGACATGATTGTCAGCATCACTTTGAGGTTATTCGAAACGTTCTCTCCATTACTGTTAGCATCATTTTGAGTTCATTAGCAATTTTTACTACATCATTGTCGCATCATTTTGAGATCATGAGCAATTCTTCTGACATCACTGTAGCATTAAATTGAGTTCATTAGCAACTCTTACTACATGACTGTCAGCATCACTTTTAAGTTGTTCGAAACACTTACTACATTACTGTAAGCATCACTGAGATTATTAGCAACTAGCACTACATAACTGTTAGCATCATTTTGAGTTCATTAGCAATTCTTCTGACATCACTGTCGCAGTTCTCGGAGTTTCGTAGCAACTCTTACTACATTAATGTTGCATTGTTTTTAGGTTAGTATCAACTCTTACTTGACTGTCAGCATCATTTTGAGGTTGTTCGAAACACTTACTACATGACTGTCAGCATCACTTTGAGTTTATTCGCAACTATCACTACAATACTGTTCGCATCATTTTGAGTTCATTAGCAATTCTTCTGACATCACTGTTGAATTATTTTGAGGTTCGTTGCAACTCTTCCTACTTTACTGTTGCATTATTTTAAGGTTCGTAGCAACCCTTACTACATGACTGTCATAATCACTTTGAGGTTGTTCGAAACACTTACTACATTACTGTCAGCATCACTAAGTTTATTAGCAACTATCACTACGTTACTGTTAGCATCGTTTTGTTTTCAATAGCAGTTCTTACGACATCACTGTCAGCATCATTTTTCATTTACTCGCAACTCAAACCACATGACTGTCAGCATCACTTTGAGGTTATTCGAAACTTTCACTCCATTACTGTTAGCATCATTTTGAATTCATGAGCAATTCTTCCTACATCACTGTCGCATCATTTTGAGATCATTAGCAATTCTTCTGACATCACTGTCGCATTATTTTGAGGTTCGAAGCAACTCTTACTACATTACTGTTGCATTATTTAAAGGTTCGTAGCAACTCTTACTACATGACTGTCAGCATTACTTTGAGTTTATTAGCAACTATCACTACATTACTGTTAGCATCATTTTGAGTTCATTCGAAGTTCTTCTGACATCACTGTTGAGTTATTTTGAGGTTCGTTGCAACTCTTACTACTTTACTGTTGCATTATTTTAAGGTTCGTAGCAACCCTTACTACATGACTGTCATAATCACTTTGAGGTTGTTCGAAACACTTACTACATTACTGTCAGCATCACTAAGTTTATTAGCAACTATCACTACGTTACTGTTAGCATCGTTTTGTTTTCAATAGCAGTTCTTACGACATCACTGTCAGCATCATTTTTAATTTACTCGCAACTCAAACCACATGACTGTCAGCATCACTTTGAGGTTATTCGAAACTTTCACTCCATTACTGTTAGCATCATTTTGAATTCATGAGCAATTCTTCCTACATCACCGTCGCATCATTTTGAGATCATGAGCAATCCTTCTGACATCACTGTTGCATTATTTTGAGATCATGAGCAATCCTTCTGACATCACTGTCGCATTATTTTGAGGTTCGTAGCAATTCTTACTACATGACTGTCAGCATCACTTTGAGGTTGTTCGAAACACTTCCTACATTACTGTTGCATTATTTAAAGGTTGGTAGCAACTCGAAATACATTACTGTTAGCATCACTTTGAGTTTATTGGCAAATATCACTACATTACTTTTAGCATCATTTTGAGTCCATTAGCAATTCTTACGACATCACTGTCCCATCAGTTTGAGATCATTAACAATTCTTTTGACATAACTGTTGCATTATTTTAAGGTTCGTAGCAACCCTTACTACATGACTGTCAGAATCACTTTGAGGTTGTTCGAAACACTTACTACATTACTGTCAGCATCACTAAGTTTATTAGATACTATCACTACGTTACTGTTAGCATCGTTTTGTTTTCAATAGCAGTTCTTACGACATCACTGTCAGCATCATTTTTCATTTACTCGCAACTCAAACCACATGACTGTCAGCATCACTTTGAGGTTATTCGAAACTTTCACTCCATTACTGTTAGCATCATTTTGAATTCATGAGCAATTCTTCCTACATCACTGTCGCATCATTTTGAGGTTCGGAGCAACTCTTACTACATTACTGTTGCATTATTTAAAGGTTCGTAGCAACTCTTACGACATGACTGTCAGCATTACTTTGAGTTTATTAGCAACTATCACTACATTACGGTTAGCATCATTTTGAATTCATGAGCAATTCTTCCTACATCACTGTCGCATCATTTTGAGATCATGAGCAATTCTTCTGACATCACTGTAGCATTAAATTGAGTTCATTAGCAACTCTTACTACATGACTGTCAGCATCACTTTTAAGTTGTTCGAAACACTTACTACATTACTGTAAGCATCACTGAGATTATTAGCAACTAGCACTACATGACTGTTAGCATCATTTTGAATTCATGAGCAATTCTTCTGACATCACTGTCGCAGTTCTTGGAGTTTCGTAGCAACTCTTACTACATTAATGTTGCATTATTTTTAGGTTAGTATCAACTCTTACTTGACTGTCAGCATCATTTTGAGGTTGTTCGAAACACTTACTACATGACTGTAAGCATCACTTTGAGGTTATTAGCAACTATCACTACATTACTGTAAGCATCACTGAGTTGATTAGCAACTATCACTACATTACTGTTAGCATCATTTTGAGTTCATCAGGAATTCTTCCGACATCACTGTCGCAATATTTTGAGGTTTTTAGCAACTTTTACTACATGACTGTCGCATTATTTTGAGGTTCGTAGCAACTCTTACTACATGACTGTCAGCATCACTTTGAGTTTATTAGCAACTAGCACTACATGACTGTTAGCATAATTTTGAGTTTATTAGCAATACTTACGACATCACTGTAGCATTAAAATGAGGTTAGTAGCAACTCTTACGACATGATTGTCAGCATCACTTTGAGGTTATTCGAAACGTTCTCTCCATTACTGTTAGCATCATTTTGAGTTCATTAGCAATTTTTACTACATCATTGTCGCATCATTTTGAGATCATGAGCAATTCTTCTGACATCACTGTAGCATTAAATTGAGTTCATTAGCAACTCTTACTACATGACTGTCAGCATCACTTTTAAGTTGTTCGAAACACTTACTACATTACTGTAAGCATCACTGAGATTATTAGCAACTAGCACTACATAACTGTTAGCATCATTTTGAGTTCATTAGCAATTCTTCTGACATCACTGTCGCAGTTCTCGGAGTTTCGTAGCAACTCTTACTACATTAATGTTGCATTATTTTTAGGTTAGTATCAACTCTTACTTGACTGTCAGCATCATTTTGAGGTTGTTCGAAACACTTACTACATGACTGTCAGCATCACTTTGAGTTTATTCGCAACTATCACTACAATACTGTTCGCATCATTTTGAGTTCATTAGCAATTCTTCTGACATCACTGTTGAATTATTTTGAGGTTCGTTGCAACTCTTCCTACTTTACTGTTGCATTATTTTAAGGTTCGTAGCAACCCTTACTACATGACTGTCATAATCACTTTGAGGTTGTTCGAAACACTTACTACATTACTGTCAGCATCACTAAGTTTATTAGCAACTATCACTACGTTACTGTTAGCATCGTTTTGTTTTCAATAGCAGTTCTTACGACATCACTGTCAGCATCATTTTTAATTTACTCGCAACTCAAACCACATGACTGTCAGCATCACTTTGAGGTTATTCGAAACTTTCACTCCATTACTGTTAGCATCATTTTGAATTCATGAGCAATTCTTCCTACATCACTGTCGCATCATTTTGAGATCATGAGCAATTCTTCTGACATCACTGTAGCATTAAATTGAGTTCATTAGCAACCCTTACTACATGACTCTCAGCATCACTTTTAAGTTGTTCGAAACACTTACTACATTACTGTAAGCATCACTGAGATTATTAGCAACTAGCACTACATAACTGTTCGCATCATTTTGAGTTCATTAGCAATTCTTCTGACATCACTGTCGCAGTTCTCGGAGTTTCGTAGCAACTCTTACTACATTAATGTTGCATTATTTTTAGGTTAGTATCAACTCTTACTTGACTGTCAGCATCATTTTGAGGTTGTTCGAAACACTTACTACATGACTGTCAGCATCACTTTGAGTTTATTCGCAACTATCACTACAATACTGTTCGCATCATTTTGAGTTCATTAGCAATTCTTCTGACATCACTGTCGAATTATTTTGAGGTTCGTTGCAACTCTTCCTACTTTACTGTTGCATTATTTTAAGGTTCGTAGCAACTCTTACGACATGACTGTCATAATCACTTTGAGGTTGTTCGAAACACTTACTACATTACTGTCAGCATCACTAAGTTTATTAGCAACTATCACTACGTTACTGTTAGCATCGTTTTGTTTTCAATAGCAGTTCTTACGACATCACTCTCAGCATCATTTTTAATTTACTCGCAACTCAAACCACATGACTGTCAACATCACTTTGAGGTTATTCGAGACTTTCACTCCATTACTGTTAGCATCATTTTGAATTCATGAGCAATTCTTCCTACATCACTGTCGCATCATTTTGAGATCATTAGCAATTCTTCTGACATCACTGTAGCATTAAATTGAGTTCATTAGCAACTCTTACTACATGACTGTCAGCATCACTTTTAAGTTGTTCGAAACACTTACTACATTACTGTAAGCATCACTGAGATTATTAGCAACTAGCACTACATAACTGTTAGCATCATTTTGAGTTCATTAGCAATTCTTCTGACATCACTGTCGCAGTTCTCGGAGTTTCGTAGCAACTCTTACTACATTAATGTTGCATTATTTTTAGGTTAGTATCAACTCTTACTTGACTGTCAGCATCATTTTGAGGTTGTTCGAAACACTTACTACATGACTGTCAGCATCACTTTGAGTTTATTCGCAACTATCACTACAATACTGTTCGCATCATTTTGAGTTCATTAGCAATTCTTCTGACATCACTGTTGAATTATTTTGAGGTTCGTTGCAACTCTTCCTACTTTACTGTTGCATTATTTTAAGGTTCGTAGCAACCCTTACTACATGACTGTCATAATCACTTTGAGGTTGTTCGAAACACTTACTACATTACTGTCAGCATCACTAAGTTTATTAGCAACTATCACTACGTTACTGTTAGCATCGTTTTGTTTTCAATAGCAGTTCTTACGACATCACTCTCAGCATCATTTTTAATTTACTCGCAACTCAAACCACATGACTGTCAGCATCACTTTGAGGTTATTCGAAACTTTCACTCCATTACTGTTAGCATCATTTTGAATTCATGAGCAATTCTTCCTACATCACTGTCGCATCATTTTGAGATCATGAGCAATTCTTCTGACATCACTGTAGCATTAAATTGAGTTCATTAGCAACCCTTACTACATGACTCTCAGCATCACTTTTAAGTTGTTCGAAACACTTACTACATTACTGTAAGCATCACTGAGATTATTAGCAACTAGCACTACATAACTGTTAGCATCATTTTGAGTTCATTAGCAATTCTTCTGACATCACTGTCGCAGTTCTCGGAGTTTCGTAGCAACTCTTACTACATTAATGTTGCATTATTTTTAGGTTAGTATCAACTCTTACTTGACTGTCAGCATCATTTTGAGGTTGTTCGAAACACTTACTACATGACTGTCAGCATCACTTTGAGTTTATTCGCAACTATCACTACAATACTGTTCGCATCATTTTGAGTTCATTAGCAATTCTTCTGACATCACTGTCGAATTATTTTGAGGTTCGTTGCAACTCTTCCTACTTTACTGTTGCATTATTTTAAGGTTCGTAGCAACTCTTACGACATGACTGTCAGCATTACTTTGAGTTTATTAGCAACTAGCACTACATGACTGTTAGCATCATTTTGAATTCATGAGCAATTCTTCCTACATCACTGTCGCATCATTTTGAGATCATGAGCAATCCTTCTGACATCACTGTTGCATTATTTTGAGATCATGAGCAATCCTTCTGACATCACTGTCGCATTATTTTGAGGTTCGTAGCAATTCTTACTACATGACTGTCAGCATCACTTTGAGGTTGTTCGAAACACTTCCTACATTACTGTTGCATTATTTAAAGGTTGGTAGCAACTCGAACTACATTACTGTTAGCATCACTTTGAGTTTATTGGCAAATATCACTACATTACTTTTAGCATCATTTTGAGTCCATTAGCAATTCTTACGACATC